>NW_028158103.1:0-2500 GCF_964263955.1 Coregonus lavaretus
CCATGGCCGGCTTGGGGGTGACCCCAAGAGGGGGTACAAGACCCCACAGCCGGATCCATCCACAGGGGGGCGCCACATGTCATTTTAAGCCTGATTTCACTATGGGGACCCAGGGGAGGCTGTTCACTCACACATGGGGGTTTTGGGTGCCCATGGTCGGCATGGCTGGCTTGGAGGAGACCCCAAGAAGGGGTCCAAGCACCCCCATCCAGATCCATCCACAGGGGGGCGCCACAGGTCACTTTAGGCCGGATTTCACTATGGGGACCCAGGGGAGGCTGTTCACTCACACATGGGGGTTTTGGGTGCCCATGGTCGGCATGGCCAGCTTGGGGGAGACCCCAAGAAGGGGTCCAAGCACCCACAGCCGAATCCATCCACAGGGGGGCGCCACAGGTCACTTTAGGCCGGATTTCACTATGGGGACCCAGGGGAGGCTGTTCACTCACACATGGGGGTTTTGGGTGCCCATGGTCGGCATGGCCAGCTTGGGGGAGACCCCAAGAAGGGGTCCAAGCACCCACAGCCGAATCCATCCACAGGGGGGCGCCACAGGTCACTTTAGGCCGGATTTCACTATGGGTACACTGGGGAGGCTGTTCACTCACACATGGGGGTTTTGGGTGCCCATGGTCGGCATGGCTGGCTTGGAGGAGACCCCAAGAAGGGGTCCAAGCACCCCCACCAAGATCCATCCACAGGGGGGCGCCACAGGTCACTTTAAGCCTGATTTCACTATGGGTACACTGGGGAGGCTGTTCACTCACACATGGGGGTTTTGGGTGCCCATGGTCGGCATGGCTGGCTTGGAGGAGACCCCAAGAAGGGGTCCAAGCACCCCCACCAAGATCCATCCACAGGGGGGCGCCACAGGTCATTTTCACTAGGAGAACCAGGGGAGGGCTCCTGACTCACACATGGGCATTCTGGGTGCCCATGGCTGGGATGGGTGAGACAGAGTCCAGCCCTCCACACACAAAAGTGACCCAGCAGGCCAGAAGAAAGGGGAGAGAGAGAGAGAGAGAGAACAAATAATACATGGGCACAGAGCAGCCAGCCTCCATTGGAGCTGCCTGCACAGTGCTGCCCTCCTGTGGGAAAGGTTCACACACACACTCACTCACTCACTCACACAGACACACACAGACAAACCTATTCACTTGGGCCTTCTCCCTCATGCCCTGCTGACATCCATGCAGGCCCACATTGACCTTTGTGACCTCTGGAGCTCCATGCACCTTGTTCTAAACTCCCTGCCTAGTAAAGGGCATCTCCCATGGGCATGAGAGTACAGCTCACTCCCCTGGAGCACCATGCCTCTTTTTAATCACTCTCTCCCTATTAAAACCCTCTCTCCCATGGGCTTGAGAGTACAGCTTACTCCCTTGACCTCCAGAGGTATAGGAGGCCAAAAAAAAAGGGGGACAGAGCAGACAGCCCCCAAAGGGGATGCTGCTCTGCCCCCCTATGAGACAGGTTCACTCACTCACACAGACACACCTATTCACTTGGGCCTTCTCCCTCATGCCCTGCTGACATCCATGCAGGCCCACATTGACCTTTGTGACCTCTGGAGCTACATGCCTCTTTTTAAACTCTCTCTTCCCATTAAAAGCCTCTCTCACATGGGCTTGAGAGTACAGCTTACTCCCTTGACCTCCAGAGGTATAGGAGGCCAAAAAAAAAGGGGGACAGAGCAGACAGCCCCCAAAGGGGATGCCTGCTCTGCCCCCCTATGAGACAGGTTCACTCACTCACACAGACACACCTATTCACTTGGGCCTTCTCTCTGTGGCCCTGCTGACAGCCATGCAGGCCCACATTGACCTTTGTGACCTCTGGAGCTCATTGCCTCCATCTCTACACTCCATGCCCAGTGAAACCCTCTCTCACTCGGCCTGAGACTGCAGCTCACTCCCTGGATGGCCTGGGCTCCAGAACCACGACCACCAAGCCCACACTCCCTGCCCACTCAAACCCTCTCTCACTCGGCCTCAGACTGCAGCTCACTCCCTGGATGGCCTGGGCTCCAGAACCACGACCACCAAGCCCACACTCCCTGCCCGCTCAAACCATCTCTCACTCGGACTGAGACTGCAGCTCACTGCATGGGCGTCCCCGACCTCCATGCCTCCAGGCCCACACTCCGTGTCCGCTCAAACCATCTCTCACTCGGACTGAGACTGCAGCTCACTGCATGGGCGTCCCCGACCTCCATGCCTCCAGGCCCACACTCTGTGTCCGCTCAAACCATCTCTCACTCGGGACTGAGACTGCAGCTCACTGCATGGCCTCCCCGACCTCCATGCCTCCAGGCCCACACTCTGTGTCCGCTCAAACCATCTCTCACTCGGACTGAGACTGCAGCTCACTGCATGGGCCTCCCCGACCTCCATGCCTCCAGGCCCACACTCTGTGTCCGCTCAAACCATCTCTCACTCGGACTGAGACTGCAGCTCACTGCATGGGCCTCCCCGACCTCCATGCCTCCAGGCCCACA
>NW_028158103.1:12500-17500 GCF_964263955.1 Coregonus lavaretus
AAGGCCGACATGGGTGCTCTTGGTCGGATTGGGTTGTGGGTCAGACACCCCCACATGGAAGACCGCCGGCGGTCGATGGGAGAACCAGAGACCGACTCCTGGCTCACGGAAGGCCGATTTGGGTGCACTTGGTCGGATTGGGTTGTGGGTCAGACACCCCAACATGGTTGTCCGCCGGCGGACACCAGGAGAACCAGGGACCGACTCCTGCCTCACGGAAGGCCGATTTGATGCACTTTTTTCGGATTGGGGTGGTGGTCAGACACCCCCATATGGAAATCATCCGGTTGACAACAGGAGAACCAGGGACCGACTCCTGCCTCACGGAAGGCCGATTTTGATGCACTTTTCTCGGATTGGGTTGGTGGTCAGACACCCCAACATGGTTGTCCGCCGGCGGACACCAGGAGAACCAGGGACCGACTCCTGGCTCACGGAAGGCCGATTTGATGCACTTTTTTCGGATTGGGGTGGTGGTCAGACACCCCCATATGGAAATCATCCGGTTGACAACAGGAGAACCAGGGGCCGACTCCTGCCTCACGGAAGGCCGATTTTGATGCACTTTTCTCGGATTGGGTTGGTGGTCAGACACCCCAACATGGTTGTCCGCCGGCGGACACCAGGAGAACCAGGGACCGACTCCTGGCTCACGGAAGGCCGATTTGATGCACTTTTTTCGGATTGGGGTGGTGGTCAGACACCCCCATATGGAAATCATCCGGTTGACAACAGGAGAACCAGGGGCCGACTCCTGCCTCACGGAAGGCCGATTTTGATGCACTTTTCTCGGATTGGGTTGGTGGTCAGACACCCCCATATGGAAACCATCCGGTTGACACTATGAGAACCAGGGACCGACTCCTGGCTCCCGGAAGGCCGATTTTGATGCACTTTTCTCGGATTGGGTTGGTGGTCAGACACCCCCATATGGAAACCATCCGGTTGACACTATGAGAACCAGGGACCGACTCCTGGCTCCCGGAAGGCCGATTTTGATGCACTTTTCTCGGATTGGGTTGGTGGTCAGACACCCCCATATGGAAACCATCCGGTTGACACTATGAGAACCAGGGACCGACTCCTGGCTCCCGGAAGGCCGATTTTGATGCACTTTTCTCGGATTGGGTTGGTGGTCAGACACCCCCATATGGAAATCATCCGGTTGACATTAGGAGAACCAGGGACCGACTCCTGGCTCCCGGAAGGCCGATTTTGATGCACTTTTCTCGGATTGGGTTGGTGGTCAGACACCCCCATATGGAAATCATCCGGTTGACATTAGGAGAACCAGGGACCGACTCCTGGCTCCCGGAAGGCCGATTTTGATGCACTTTTCTCGGATTGGGTTGGTGGTCAGACACCCCCATATGGAAACCATCCGGTTGACACTATGAGAACCAGGGACCGACTCCTGGCTCCCGGAAGGCCGATTTTGATGCACTTTTCTCGGATTGGGTTGGTGGTCAGACACCCCCATATGGAAATCATCCGGTTGACACTATGAGAACCAGGGACCGACTCCTGGCTCACGGAGGCCGATTTTGATGCACTTTTCTCGGATTGGGTTGGTGGTCAGACACCCCCATATGGAAATCATCCGGTTGACACTATGAGAACCAGGGACCGACTCCTGGCTCCCGGAAGGCCGATTTTGATGCACTTTTCTCGGATTGGGTTGGTGGTCAGACACCCCCATATGGAAATCATCCGGTTGACATTAGGAGAACCAGGGACCGACTCCTGGCTCCCGGAAGGCCGATTTTGATGCACTTTTCTCGGATTGGGTTGGTGGTCAGACACCCCCATATGGAAATCATCCGGTTGACACTATGAGAACCAGGGACCGACTCCTGGCTCACGGAGGCCGATTTTGATGCACTTTTCTCGGATTGGGGTGGTGGTCAGACACCCCCATATGGTAAACCGCCGGCGGACACTAGGAGAACCAGGGGAGGCTCTTACCTCACACATGGGGGTTTTGGGTGCCCTTGGCCGGCTTGGGGGTGACCCCAAGAGGGGGTCCAAGACCCCACACCCGGATCCATCCACAGGGGGGCGCCACATGTCATTTTAAGCCTGATTTCACTAGGGGAACCAGGGGATGATCTTAACTCACAAATGGGGGTTTTGGGTGCCCATGGCTGGCTTGGGGGTGACCCCAAGAGGGGGTCCAAGACCCCACAGCCGGATCCATCCACAGGGGGGCGCCACAGAGGTCATTTTAGGCCTGATTTCACTAGGGGAACCAGGGGATGATCTTAACTCACAAATGGGGGATTTGGCTGCCCATGGCTTGGGGGAGACCCCAAGAGGGGGTCCAAGCACCCCCACCCGGATCCATCCACAGGGGGGCGCCACATGTCACTTTAGGCCTGATTTCACTATGGGGACACAGGGGAGGCTGTTCACTCACACATGGGGGTTTTGGGTGCCCATGGCCGGCTTGGGGGTGACCCCAAGAGGGGGTACAAGACCCCACAGCCGGATCCATCCACAGGGGGGCGCCACATGTCATTTTAAGCCTGATTTCACTATGGGGACCCAGGGGAGGCTGTTCACTCACACATGGGGGTTTTGGGTGCCCATGGTCGGCATGGCTGGCTTGGAGGAGACCCCAAGAAGGGGTCCAAGCACCCCCATCCAGATCCATCCACAGGGGGGCGCCACAGGTCACTTTAGGCCGGATTTCACTATGGGGACCCAGGGGAGGCTGTTCACTCACACATGGGGGTTTTGGGTGCCCATGGTCGGCATGGCCAGCTTGGGGGAGACCCCAAGAAGGGGTCCAAGCACCCACAGCCGAATCCATCCACAGGGGGGCGCCACAGGTCACTTTAGGCCGGATTTCACTATGGGGACCCAGGGGAGGCTGTTCACTCACACATGGGGGTTTTGGGTGCCCATGGTCGGCATGGCCAGCTTGGGGGAGACCCCAAGAAGGGGTCCAAGCACCCACAGCCGAATCCATCCACAGGGGGGCGCCACAGGTCACTTTAGGCCGGATTTCACTATGGGTACACTGGGGAGGCTGTTCACTCACACATGGGGGTTTTGGGTGCCCATGGTCGGCATGGCTGGCTTGGAGGAGACCCCAAGAAGGGGTCCAAGCACCCCCACCAAGATCCATCCACAGGGGGGCGCCACAGGTCACTTTAAGCCTGATTTCACTATGGGTACACTGGGGAGGCTGTTCACTCACACATGGGGGTTTTGGGTGCCCATGGTCGGCATGGCTGGCTTGGAGGAGACCCCAAGAAGGGGTCCAAGCACCCCCACCAAGATCCATCCACAGGGGGGCGCCACAGGTCATTTTCACTAGGAGAACCAGGGGAGGGCTCCTGACTCACACATGGGCATTCTGGGTGCCCATGGCTGGGATGGGTGAGACAGAGTCCAGCCCTCCACACACAAAAGTGACCCAGCAGGCCAGAAGAAAGGGGAGAGAGAGAGAGAGAGAGAACAAATAATACATGGGCACAGAGCAGCCAGCCTCCATTGGAGCTGCCTGCACAGTGCTGCCCTCCTGTGGGAAAGGTTCACACACACACTCACTCACTCACTCACACAGACACACACAGACAAACCTATTCACTTGGGCCTTCTCCCTCATGCCCTGCTGACATCCATGCAGGCCCACATTGACCTTTGTGACCTCTGGAGCTCCATGCACCTTGTTCTAAACTCCCTGCCTAGTAAAGGGCATCTCCCATGGGCATGAGAGTACAGCTCACTCCCCTGGAGCACCATGCCTCTTTTTAATCACTCTCTCCCTATTAAAACCCTCTCTCCCATGGGCTTGAGAGTACAGCTTACTCCCTTGACCTCCAGAGGTATAGGAGGCCAAAAAAAAAGGGGGACAGAGCAGACAGCCCCCAAAGGGGATGCCTGCTCTGCCCCCCTATGAGACAGGTTCACTCACTCACACAGACACACCTATTCACTTGGGCCTTCTCCCTCATGCCCTGCTGACATCCATGCAGGCCCACATTGACCTTTGTGACCTCTGGAGCTACATGCCTCTTTTTAAACTCTCTCTTCCCATTAAAAGCCTCTCTCACATGGGCTTGAGAGTACAGCTTACTCCCTTGACCTCCAGAGGTATAGGAGGCCAAAAAAAAAGGGGGACAGAGCAGACAGCCCCCAAAGGGGATGCCTGCTCTGCCCCCCTATGAGACAGGTTCACTCACTCACACAGACACACCTATTCACTTGGGCCTTCTCTCTGTGGCCCTGCTGACAGCCATGCAGGCCCACATTGACCTTTGTGACCTCTGGAGCTCATTGCCTCCATCTCTACACTCCATGCCCAGTGAAACCCTCTCTCACTCGGCCTGAGACTGCAGCTCACTCCCTGGATGGCCTGGGCTCCAGAACCACGACCACCAAGCCCACACTCCCTGCCCACTCAAACCCTCTCTCACTCGGCCTCAGACTGCAGCTCACTCCCTGGATGGCCTGGGCTCCAGAACCACGACCACCAAGCCCACACTCCCTGCCCGCTCAAACCATCTCTCACTCGGACTGAGACTGCAGCTCACTGCATGGGCGTCCCCGACCTCCATGCCTCCAGGCCCACACTCCGTGTCCGCTCAAACCATCTCTCACTCGGACTGAGACTGCAGCTCACTGCATGGGCGTCCCCGACCTCCATGCCTCCAGGCCCACACTCTGTGTCCGCTCAAACCATCTCTCACTCGGACTGAGACTGCAGCTCACTGCATGGGCCTCCCCGACCTCCATGCCTCCAGGCCCACACTCTGTGTCCGCTCAAACCATCTCTCACTCGGACTGAGACTGCAGCTCACTGCATGGGCCTCCCCGACCTCCATGCCTCCAGGCCCACACTCTGTGTCCGCTCAAACCATCTCTCACTCGGACTGAGACTGCAGCTCACTGCATGGGCCTCCCCGACCTCCATGCCTCCAGGCCCACACTCCGTGTCCGCTCAAACCATCTCTCACTCGGACTGAGACTGCAGCTCACTGCATGGGCCTCCC
>NW_028158103.1:27500-32500 GCF_964263955.1 Coregonus lavaretus
CCCAATATCCGCACAGGCCGAGAGGTTTGCCATCACCCCCGGATCAATCCGCCATGGAAGTCTATTCTCTGAAAACGAGGTTTTCAAAATCGCGCCGGTACCTGTCTGGCCGACCTGGAACCGAGTGGGGCTACTACGGGAGAGGCCAAATTATCGACATAAGCCCTGCCACCCGCTGGGCCTGTCTGTGCTCCGCCGTTTGGGGGAAAAAACAGCGATTTCGGTTTTGAAAAAACGACTTAAAACGTTAATAATTCAAAAACTAAAAGTCCAATCAGGATGGGGTTTTTTTGGCGCAAAAGGGCACGAATAGACGCACATTTATATATAAATTAATTCGTTTTTGGAAATTTTTTACTATATTTTAATTATGTTAGAAAAGTGAAAAAAAAAAATAGGGGTCAGAACGGTTGATGTTCCTATACGAGTTAAGAAAAACCCTTTTAGGTAATGGAAGTTCATCATAAAAGAGGATAATAGACCAAATTTGGGACCTCTAGCTCATCGGGAAGTATTTTTAAACATTATTTGAAAAAATCGGAAAAATCGGCCGAAATTGCACTATGTCCCTTCGTGCATGGTAACCCAAATGAGAACCAGGGGGAACGGCTCCTGACTCACACAAGGCCGACATGGGTGCTCTTGGTCGGATTGGGTTGTGGGTCAGACACCCCCACATGGAAGACCGCCGGCGGTCGATGGGAGAACCAGAGACCGACTCCTGGCTCACGGAAGGCCGATTTGGGTGCACTTGGTCGGATTGGGTTGTGGGTCAGACACCCCAACATGGTTGTCCGCCGGCGGACACCAGGAGAACCAGGGACCGACTCCTGCCTCACGGAAGGCCGATTTGATGCACTTTTTTCGGATTGGGGTGGTGGTCAGACACCCCCATATGGAAATCATCCGGTTGACAACAGGAGAACCAGGGACCGACTCCTGCCTCACGGAAGGCCGATTTTGATGCACTTTTCTCGGATTGGGTTGGTGGTCAGACACCCCAACATGGTTGTCCGCCGGCGGACACCAGGAGAACCAGGGACCGACTCCTGGCTCACGGAAGGCCGATTTGATGCACTTTTTTCGGATTGGGGTGGTGGTCAGACACCCCCATATGGAAATCATCCGGTTGACAACAGGAGAACCAGGGGCCGACTCCTGCCTCACGGAAGGCCGATTTTGATGCACTTTTCTCGGATTGGGTTGGTGGTCAGACACCCCAACATGGTTGTCCGCCGGCGGACACCAGGAGAACCAGGGACCGACTCCTGGCTCACGGAAGGCCGATTTGATGCACTTTTTTCGGATTGGGGTGGTGGTCAGACACCCCCATATGGAAATCATCCGGTTGACAACAGGAGAACCAGGGGCCGACTCCTGCCTCACGGAAGGCCGATTTTGATGCACTTTTCTCGGATTGGGTTGGTGGTCAGACACCCCCATATGGAAACCATCCGGTTGACACTATGAGAACCAGGGACCGACTCCTGGCTCCCGGAAGGCCGATTTTGATGCACTTTTCTCGGATTGGGTTGGTGGTCAGACACCCCCATATGGAAACCATCCGGTTGACACTATGAGAACCAGGGACCGACTCCTGGCTCCCGGAAGGCCGATTTTGATGCACTTTTCTCGGATTGGGTTGGTGGTCAGACACCCCCATATGGAAACCATCCGGTTGACACTATGAGAACCAGGGACCGACTCCTGGCTCCCGGAAGGCCGATTTTGATGCACTTTTCTCGGATTGGGTTGGTGGTCAGACACCCCCATATGGAAATCATCCGGTTGACATTAGGAGAACCAGGGACCGACTCCTGGCTCCCGGAAGGCCGATTTTGATGCACTTTTCTCGGATTGGGTTGGTGGTCAGACACCCCCATATGGAAATCATCCGGTTGACATTAGGAGAACCAGGGACCGACTCCTGGCTCCCGGAAGGCCGATTTTGATGCACTTTTCTCGGATTGGGTTGGTGGTCAGACACCCCCATATGGAAACCATCCGGTTGACACTATGAGAACCAGGGACCGACTCCTGGCTCCCGGAAGGCCGATTTTGATGCACTTTTCTCGGATTGGGTTGGTGGTCAGACACCCCCATATGGAAATCATCCGGTTGACACTATGAGAACCAGGGACCGACTCCTGGCTCACGGAGGCCGATTTTGATGCACTTTTCTCGGATTGGGTTGGTGGTCAGACACCCCCATATGGAAATCATCCGGTTGACACTATGAGAACCAGGGACCGACTCCTGGCTCCCGGAAGGCCGATTTTGATGCACTTTTCTCGGATTGGGTTGGTGGTCAGACACCCCCATATGGAAATCATCCGGTTGACATTAGGAGAACCAGGGACCGACTCCTGGCTCCCGGAAGGCCGATTTTGATGCACTTTTCTCGGATTGGGTTGGTGGTCAGACACCCCCATATGGAAATCATCCGGTTGACACTATGAGAACCAGGGACCGACTCCTGGCTCACGGAGGCCGATTTTGATGCACTTTTCTCGGATTGGGGTGGTGGTCAGACACCCCCATATGGTAAACCGCCGGCGGACACTAGGAGAACCAGGGGAGGCTCTTACCTCACACATGGGGGTTTTGGGTGCCCTTGGCCGGCTTGGGGGTGACCCCAAGAGGGGGTCCAAGACCCCACACCCGGATCCATCCACAGGGGGGCGCCACATGTCATTTTAAGCCTGATTTCACTAGGGGAACCAGGGGATGATCTTAACTCACAAATGGGGGTTTTGGGTGCCCATGGCTGGCTTGGGGGTGACCCCAAGAGGGGGTCCAAGACCCCACAGCCGGATCCATCCACAGGGGGGCGCCACAGAGGTCATTTTAGGCCTGATTTCACTAGGGGAACCAGGGGATGATCTTAACTCACAAATGGGGGATTTGGCTGCCCATGGCTTGGGGGAGACCCCAAGAGGGGGTCCAAGCACCCCCACCCGGATCCATCCACAGGGGGGCGCCACATGTCACTTTAGGCCTGATTTCACTATGGGGACACAGGGGAGGCTGTTCACTCACACATGGGGGTTTTGGGTGCCCATGGCCGGCTTGGGGGTGACCCCAAGAGGGGGTACAAGACCCCACAGCCGGATCCATCCACAGGGGGGCGCCACATGTCATTTTAAGCCTGATTTCACTATGGGGACCCAGGGGAGGCTGTTCACTCACACATGGGGGTTTTGGGTGCCCATGGTCGGCATGGCTGGCTTGGAGGAGACCCCAAGAAGGGGTCCAAGCACCCCCATCCAGATCCATCCACAGGGGGGCGCCACAGGTCACTTTAGGCCGGATTTCACTATGGGGACCCAGGGGAGGCTGTTCACTCACACATGGGGGTTTTGGGTGCCCATGGTCGGCATGGCCAGCTTGGGGGAGACCCCAAGAAGGGGTCCAAGCACCCACAGCCGAATCCATCCACAGGGGGGCGCCACAGGTCACTTTAGGCCGGATTTCACTATGGGGACCCAGGGGAGGCTGTTCACTCACACATGGGGGTTTTGGGTGCCCATGGTCGGCATGGCCAGCTTGGGGGAGACCCCAAGAAGGGGTCCAAGCACCCACAGCCGAATCCATCCACAGGGGGGCGCCACAGGTCACTTTAGGCCGGATTTCACTATGGGTACACTGGGGAGGCTGTTCACTCACACATGGGGGTTTTGGGTGCCCATGGTCGGCATGGCTGGCTTGGAGGAGACCCCAAGAAGGGGTCCAAGCACCCCCACCAAGATCCATCCACAGGGGGGCGCCACAGGTCACTTTAAGCCTGATTTCACTATGGGTACACTGGGGAGGCTGTTCACTCACACAT
Organism: Coregonus lavaretus; assembly: GCF_964263955.1. Taxonomy (NCBI): domain Eukaryota; kingdom Metazoa; phylum Chordata; class Actinopteri; order Salmoniformes; family Salmonidae; genus Coregonus; species Coregonus lavaretus. Next base: position 31,330 of record NW_028158103.1, read on the forward strand.
GGGGGTTTTGGGTGCCCATGGTCGGCATGGCTGGCTTGGAGGAGACCCCAAGAAGGGGTCCAAGCACCCCCACCAAGATCCATCCACAGGGGGGCGCCACAGGTCATTTTCACTAGGAGAACCAGGGGAGGGCTCCTGACTCACACATGGGCATTCTGGGTGCCCATGGCTGGGATGGGTGAGACAGAGTCCAGCCCTCCACACACAAAAGTGACCCAGCAGGCCAGAAGAAAGGGGAGAGAGAGAGAGAGAGAGAACAAATAATACATGGGCACAGAGCAGCCAGCCTCCATTGGAGCTGCCTGCACAGTGCTGCCCTCCTGTGGGAAAGGTTCACACACACACTCACTCACTCACTCACACAGACACACACAGACAAACCTATTCACTTGGGCCTTCTCCCTCATGCCCTGCTGACATCCATGCAGGCCCACATTGACCTTTGTGACCTCTGGAGCTCCATGCACCTTGTTCTAAACTCCCTGCCTAGTAAAGGGCATCTCCCATGGGCATGAGAGTACAGCTCACTCCCCTGGAGCACCATGCCTCTTTTTAATCACTCTCTCCCTATTAAAACCCTCTCTCCCATGGGCTTGAGAGTACAGCTTACTCCCTTGACCTCCAGAGGTATAGGAGGCCAAAAAAAAAGGGGGACAGAGCAGACAGCCCCCAAAGGGGATGCCTGCTCTGCCCCCCTATGAGACAGGTTCACTCACTCACACAGACACACCTATTCACTTGGGCCTTCTCCCTCATGCCCTGCTGACATCCATGCAGGCCCACATTGACCTTTGTGACCTCTGGAGCTACATGCCTCTTTTTAAACTCTCTCTTCCCATTAAAAGCCTCTCTCACATGGGCTTGAGAGTACAGCTTACTCCCTTGACCTCCAGAGGTATAGGAGGCCAAAAAAAAAGGGGGACAGAGCAGACAGCCCCCAAAGGGGATGCCTGCTCTGCCCCCCTATGAGACAGGTTCACTCACTCACACAGACACACCTATTCACTTGGGCCTTCTCTCTGTGGCCCTGCTGACAGCCATGCAGGCCCACATTGACCTTTGTGACCTCTGGAGCTCATTGCCTCCATCTCTACACTCCATGCCCAGTGAAACCCTCTCTCACTCGGCCTGAGACTGCAGCTCACTCCCTGGATGGCCTGGGCTCCAGAAC
>NW_028158103.1:45000-52500 GCF_964263955.1 Coregonus lavaretus
CTTAAAACGTTAATAATTCAAAAACTAAAAGTCCAATCAGGATGGGGTTTTTTTGGCGCAAAAGGGCACGAATAGACGCACATTTATATATAAATTAATTCGTTTTTGGAAATTTTTTACTATATTTTAATTATGTTAGAAAAGTGAAAAAAAAAAATAGGGGTCAGAACGGTTGATGTTCCTATACGAGTTAAGAAAAACCCTTTTAGGTAATGGAAGTTCATCATAAAAGAGGATAATAGACCAAATTTGGGACCTCTAGCTCATCGGGAAGTATTTTTAAACATTATTTGAAAAAATCGGAAAAATCGGCCGAAATTGCACTATGTCCCTTCGTGCATGGTAACCCAAATGAGAACCAGGGGGAACGGCTCCTGACTCACACAAGGCCGACATGGGTGCTCTTGGTCGGATTGGGTTGTGGGTCAGACACCCCCACATGGAAGACCGCCGGCGGTCGATGGGAGAACCAGAGACCGACTCCTGGCTCACGGAAGGCCGATTTGGGTGCACTTGGTCGGATTGGGTTGTGGGTCAGACACCCCAACATGGTTGTCCGCCGGCGGACACCAGGAGAACCAGGGACCGACTCCTGCCTCACGGAAGGCCGATTTGATGCACTTTTTTCGGATTGGGGTGGTGGTCAGACACCCCCATATGGAAATCATCCGGTTGACAACAGGAGAACCAGGGACCGACTCCTGCCTCACGGAAGGCCGATTTTGATGCACTTTTCTCGGATTGGGTTGGTGGTCAGACACCCCAACATGGTTGTCCGCCGGCGGACACCAGGAGAACCAGGGACCGACTCCTGGCTCACGGAAGGCCGATTTGATGCACTTTTTTCGGATTGGGGTGGTGGTCAGACACCCCCATATGGAAATCATCCGGTTGACAACAGGAGAACCAGGGGCCGACTCCTGCCTCACGGAAGGCCGATTTTGATGCACTTTTCTCGGATTGGGTTGGTGGTCAGACACCCCAACATGGTTGTCCGCCGGCGGACACCAGGAGAACCAGGGACCGACTCCTGGCTCACGGAAGGCCGATTTGATGCACTTTTTTCGGATTGGGGTGGTGGTCAGACACCCCCATATGGAAATCATCCGGTTGACAACAGGAGAACCAGGGGCCGACTCCTGCCTCACGGAAGGCCGATTTTGATGCACTTTTCTCGGATTGGGTTGGTGGTCAGACACCCCCATATGGAAACCATCCGGTTGACACTATGAGAACCAGGGACCGACTCCTGGCTCCCGGAAGGCCGATTTTGATGCACTTTTCTCGGATTGGGTTGGTGGTCAGACACCCCCATATGGAAACCATCCGGTTGACACTATGAGAACCAGGGACCGACTCCTGGCTCCCGGAAGGCCGATTTTGATGCACTTTTCTCGGATTGGGTTGGTGGTCAGACACCCCCATATGGAAACCATCCGGTTGACACTATGAGAACCAGGGACCGACTCCTGGCTCCCGGAAGGCCGATTTTGATGCACTTTTCTCGGATTGGGTTGGTGGTCAGACACCCCCATATGGAAATCATCCGGTTGACATTAGGAGAACCAGGGACCGACTCCTGGCTCCCGGAAGGCCGATTTTGATGCACTTTTCTCGGATTGGGTTGGTGGTCAGACACCCCCATATGGAAATCATCCGGTTGACATTAGGAGAACCAGGGACCGACTCCTGGCTCCCGGAAGGCCGATTTTGATGCACTTTTCTCGGATTGGGTTGGTGGTCAGACACCCCCATATGGAAACCATCCGGTTGACACTATGAGAACCAGGGACCGACTCCTGGCTCCCGGAAGGCCGATTTTGATGCACTTTTCTCGGATTGGGTTGGTGGTCAGACACCCCCATATGGAAATCATCCGGTTGACACTATGAGAACCAGGGACCGACTCCTGGCTCACGGAGGCCGATTTTGATGCACTTTTCTCGGATTGGGTTGGTGGTCAGACACCCCCATATGGAAATCATCCGGTTGACACTATGAGAACCAGGGACCGACTCCTGGCTCCCGGAAGGCCGATTTTGATGCACTTTTCTCGGATTGGGTTGGTGGTCAGACACCCCCATATGGAAATCATCCGGTTGACATTAGGAGAACCAGGGACCGACTCCTGGCTCCCGGAAGGCCGATTTTGATGCACTTTTCTCGGATTGGGTTGGTGGTCAGACACCCCCATATGGAAATCATCCGGTTGACACTATGAGAACCAGGGACCGACTCCTGGCTCACGGAGGCCGATTTTGATGCACTTTTCTCGGATTGGGTTGGTGGTCAGACACCCCCATATGGAAATCATCCGGTTGACACTATGAGAACCAGGGACCGACTCCTGGCTCCCGGAAGGCCGATTTTGATGCACTTTTCTCGGATTGGGTTGGTGGTCAGACACCCCCATATGGAAATCATCCGGTTGACATTAGGAGAACCAGGGACCGACTCCTGGCTCCCGGAAGGCCGATTTTGATGCACTTTTCTCGGATTGGGTTGGTGGTCAGACACCCCCATATGGAAATCATCCGGTTGACACTATGAGAACCAGGGACCGACTCCTGGCTCCCGGAAGGCCGATTTTGATGCACTTTTCTCGGATTGGGTTGGTGGTCAGACACCCCCATATGGAAATCATCCGGTTGACATTAGGAGAACCAGGGACCGACTCCTGGCTCCCGGAAGGCCGATTTTGATGCACTTTTCTCGGATTGGGTTGGTGGTCAGACACCCCCATATGGAAATCATCCGGTTGACACTATGAGAACCAGGGACCGACTCCTGGCTCACGGAGGCCGATTTTGATGCACTTTTCTCGGATTGGGTTGGTGGTCAGACACCCCCATATGGAAATCATCCGGTTGACACTATGAGAACCAGGGACCGACTCCTGGCTCCCGGAAGGCCGATTTTGATGCACTTTTCTCGGATTGGGTTGGTGGTCAGACACCCCCATATGGAAACCATCCGGTTGACATTAGGAGAACCAGGGACCGACTCCTGGCTCCCGGAAGGCCGATTTTGATGCACTTTTCTCGGATTGGGTTGGTGGTCAGACACCCCCATATGGAAATCATCCGGTTGACACTATGAGAACCAGGGACCGACTCCTGGCTCCCGGAAGGCCGATTTTGATGCACTTTTCTCGGATTGGGTTGGTGGTCAGACACCCCCATATGGAAACCATCCGGTTGACATTAGGAGAACCAGGGACCGACTCCTGGCTCCCGGAAGGCCGATTTTGATGCACTTTTCTCGGATTGGGTTGGTGGTCAGACACCCCCATATGGAAATCATCCGGTTGACACTATGAGAACCAGGGACCGACTCCTGGCTCCCGGAAGGCCGATTTTGATGCACTTTTCTCGGATTGGGTTGGTGGTCAGACACCCCCATATGGAAACCATCCGGTTGACACTATGAGAACCAGGGACCGACTCCTGGCTCCCGGAAGGCCGATTTTGATGCACTTTTCTCGGATTGGGTTGGTGGTCAGACACCCCCATATGGAAATCATCCGGTTGACATTAGGAGAACCAGGGACCGACTCCTGGCTCCCGGAAGGCCGATTTTGATGCACTTTTCTCGGATTGGGTTGGTGGTCAGACACCCCCATATGGAAATCATCCGGTTGACATTAGGAGAACCAGGGACCGACTCCTGGCTCCCGGAAGGCCGATTTTGATGCACTTTTCTCGGATTGGGTTGGTGGTCAGACACCCCCATATGGAAACCATCCGGTTGACACTATGAGAACCAGGGACCGACTCCTGGCTCCCGGAAGGCCGATTTTGATGCACTTTTCTCGGATTGGGTTGGTGGTCAGACACCCCCATATGGAAATCATCCGGTTGACACTATGAGAACCAGGGACCGACTCCTGGCTCACGGAGGCCGATTTTGATGCACTTTTCTCGGATTGGGTTGGTGGTCAGACACCCCCATATGGAAATCATCCGGTTGACACTATGAGAACCAGGGACCGACTCCTGGCTCCCGGAAGGCCGATTTTGATGCACTTTTCTCGGATTGGGTTGGTGGTCAGACACCCCCATATGGAAATCATCCGGTTGACATTAGGAGAACCAGGGACCGACTCCTGGCTCCCGGAAGGCCGATTTTGATGCACTTTTCTCGGATTGGGTTGGTGGTCAGACACCCCCATATGGAAATCATCCGGTTGACACTATGAGAACCAGGGACCGACTCCTGGCTCACGGAGGCCGATTTTGATGCACTTTTCTCGGATTGGGTTGGTGGTCAGACACCCCCATATGGAAATCATCCGGTTGACACTATGAGAACCAGGGACCGACTCCTGGCTCCCGGAAGGCCGATTTTGATGCACTTTTCTCGGATTGGGTTGGTGGTCAGACACCCCCATATGGAAATCATCCGGTTGACATTAGGAGAACCAGGGACCGACTCCTGGCTCCCGGAAGGCCGATTTTGATGCACTTTTCTCGGATTGGGTTGGTGGTCAGACACCCCCATATGGAAATCATCCGGTTGACACTATGAGAACCAGGGACCGACTCCTGGCTCACGGAGGCCGATTTTGATGCACTTTTCTCGGATTGGGTTGGTGGTCAGACACCCCCATATGGAAATCATCCGGTTGACACTATGAGAACCAGGGACCGACTCCTGGCTCACGGAGGCCGATTTTGATGCACTTTTCTCGGATTGGGTTGGTGGTCAGACACCCCCATATGGAAATCATCCGGTTGACACTATGAGAACCAGGGACCGACTCCTGGCTCACGGAGGCCGATTTTGATGCACTTTTCTCGGATTGGGTTGGTGGTCAGACACCCCCATATGGAAATCATCCGGTTGACACTATGAGAACCAGGGACCGACTCCTGGCTCCCGGAAGGCCGATTTTGATGCACTTTTCTCGGATTGGGTTGGTGGTCAGACACCCCCATATGGAAACCATCCGGTTGACATTAGGAGAACCAGGGACCGACTCCTGGCTCCCGGAAGGCCGATTTTGATGCACTTTTCTCGGATTGGGTTGGTGGTCAGACACCCCCATATGGAAATCATCCGGTTGACACTATGAGAACCAGGGACCGACTCCTGGCTCCCGGAAGGCCGATTTTGATGCACTTTTCTCGGATTGGGTTGGTGGTCAGACACCCCCATATGGAAACCATCCGGTTGACACTATGAGAACCAGGGACCGACTCCTGGCTCCCGGAAGGCCGATTTTGATGCACTTTTCTCGGATTGGGTTGGTGGTCAGACACCCCCATATGGAAATCATCCGGTTGACACTATGAGAACCAGGGACCGACTCCTGGCTCACGGAGGCCGATTTTGATGCACTTTTCTCGGATTGGGGTGGTGGTCAGACACCCCCATATGGTAAACCGCCGGCGGACACTAGGAGAACCAGGGGAGGCTCTTACCTCACACATGGGGGTTTTGGGTGCCCTTGGCCGGCTTGGGGGTGACCCCAAGAGGGGGTCCAAGACCCCACACCCGGATCCATCCACAGGGGGGCGCCACATGTCATTTTAAGCCTGATTTCACTAGGGGAACCAGGGGATGATCTTAACTCACAAATGGGGGTTTTGGGTGCCCATGGCTGGCTTGGGGGTGACCCCAAGAGGGGGTCCAAGACCCCACAGCCGGATCCATCCACAGGGGGGCGCCACAGAGGTCATTTTAGGCCTGATTTCACTAGGGGAACCAGGGGATGATCTTAACTCACAAATGGGGGATTTGGCTGCCCATGGCTTGGGGGAGACCCCAAGAGGGGGTCCAAGCACCCCCACCCGGATCCATCCACAGGGGGGCGCCACATGTCACTTTAGGCCTGATTTCACTATGGGGACACAGGGGAGGCTGTTCACTCACACATGGGGGTTTTGGGTGCCCATGGCCGGCTTGGGGGTGACCCCAAGAGGGGGTACAAGACCCCACAGCCGGATCCATCCACAGGGGGGCGCCACATGTCATTTTAAGCCTGATTTCACTATGGGGACCCAGGGGAGGCTGTTCACTCACACATGGGGGTTTTGGGTGCCCATGGTCGGCATGGCTGGCTTGGAGGAGACCCCAAGAAGGGGTCCAAGCACCCCCATCCAGATCCATCCACAGGGGGGCGCCACAGGTCACTTTAGGCCGGATTTCACTATGGGGACCCAGGGGAGGCTGTTCACTCACACATGGGGGTTTTGGGTGCCCATGGTCGGCATGGCCAGCTTGGGGGAGACCCCAAGAAGGGGTCCAAGCACCCACAGCCGAATCCATCCACAGGGGGGCGCCACAGGTCACTTTAGGCCGGATTTCACTATGGGGACCCAGGGGAGGCTGTTCACTCACACATGGGGGTTTTGGGTGCCCATGGTCGGCATGGCCAGCTTGGGGGAGACCCCAAGAAGGGGTCCAAGCACCCACAGCCGAATCCATCCACAGGGGGGCGCCACAGGTCACTTTAGGCCGGATTTCACTATGGGTACACTGGGGAGGCTGTTCACTCACACATGGGGGTTTTGGGTGCCCATGGTCGGCATGGCTGGCTTGGAGGAGACCCCAAGAAGGGGTCCAAGCACCCCCACCAAGATCCATCCACAGGGGGGCGCCACAGGTCACTTTAAGCCTGATTTCACTATGGGTACACTGGGGAGGCTGTTCACTCACACATGGGGGTTTTGGGTGCCCATGGTCGGCATGGCTGGCTTGGAGGAGACCCCAAGAAGGGGTCCAAGCACCCCCACCAAGATCCATCCACAGGGGGGCGCCACAGGTCACTTTAAGCCTGATTTCACTATGGGTACACTGGGGAGGCTGTTCACTCACACATGGGGGTTTTGGGTGCCCATGGTCGGCATGGCTGGCTTGGAGGAGACCCCAAGAAGGGGTCCAAGCACCCCCACCAAGATCCATCCACAGGGGGGCGCCACAGGTCACTTTAAGCCTGATTTCACTATGGGTACACTGGGGAGGCTGTTCACTCACACATGGGGGTTTTGGGTGCCCATGGTCGGCATGGCTGGCTTGGAGGAGACCCCAAGAAGGGGTCCAAGCACCCCCACCAAGATCCATCCACAGGGGGGCGCCACAGGTCACTTTAAGCCTGATTTCACTATGGGTACACTGGGGAGGCTGTTCACTCACACATGGGGGTTTTGGGTGCCCATGGTCGGCATGGCTGGCTTGGAGGAGACCCCAAGAAGGGGTCCAAGCACCCCCACCAAGATCCATCCACAGGGGGGCGCCACAGGTCATTTTCACTAGGAGAACCAGGGGAGGGCTCCTGACTCACACATGGGCATTCTGGGTGCCCATGGCTGGGATGGGTGAGACAGAGTCCAGCCCTCCACACACAAAAGTGACCCAGCAGGCCAGAAGAAAGGGGAGAGAGAGAGAGAGAGAGAACAAATAATACATGGGCACAGAGCAGCCAGCCTCCATTGGAGCTGCCTGCACAGTGCTGCCCTCCTGTGGGAAAGGTTCACACACACACTCACTCACTCACTC
>NW_028158103.1:65000-69974 GCF_964263955.1 Coregonus lavaretus
TGGTGGTCAGACACCCCCATATGGAAATCATCCGGTTGACATTAGGAGAACCAGGGACCGACTCCTGGCTCCCGGAAGGCCGATTTTGATGCACTTTTCTCGGATTGGGTTGGTGGTCAGACACCCCCATATGGAAATCATCCGGTTGACATTAGGAGAACCAGGGACCGACTCCTGGCTCCCGGAAGGCCGATTTTGATGCACTTTTCTCGGATTGGGTTGGTGGTCAGACACCCCCATATGGAAACCATCCGGTTGACACTATGAGAACCAGGGACCGACTCCTGGCTCCCGGAAGGCCGATTTTGATGCACTTTTCTCGGATTGGGTTGGTGGTCAGACACCCCCATATGGAAATCATCCGGTTGACACTATGAGAACCAGGGACCGACTCCTGGCTCACGGAGGCCGATTTTGATGCACTTTTCTCGGATTGGGTTGGTGGTCAGACACCCCCATATGGAAATCATCCGGTTGACACTATGAGAACCAGGGACCGACTCCTGGCTCCCGGAAGGCCGATTTTGATGCACTTTTCTCGGATTGGGTTGGTGGTCAGACACCCCCATATGGAAATCATCCGGTTGACATTAGGAGAACCAGGGACCGACTCCTGGCTCCCGGAAGGCCGATTTTGATGCACTTTTCTCGGATTGGGTTGGTGGTCAGACACCCCCATATGGAAATCATCCGGTTGACACTATGAGAACCAGGGACCGACTCCTGGCTCACGGAGGCCGATTTTGATGCACTTTTCTCGGATTGGGTTGGTGGTCAGACACCCCCATATGGAAATCATCCGGTTGACACTATGAGAACCAGGGACCGACTCCTGGCTCCCGGAAGGCCGATTTTGATGCACTTTTCTCGGATTGGGTTGGTGGTCAGACACCCCCATATGGAAATCATCCGGTTGACATTAGGAGAACCAGGGACCGACTCCTGGCTCCCGGAAGGCCGATTTTGATGCACTTTTCTCGGATTGGGTTGGTGGTCAGACACCCCCATATGGAAATCATCCGGTTGACACTATGAGAACCAGGGACCGACTCCTGGCTCACGGAGGCCGATTTTGATGCACTTTTCTCGGATTGGGTTGGTGGTCAGACACCCCCATATGGAAATCATCCGGTTGACACTATGAGAACCAGGGACCGACTCCTGGCTCCCGGAAGGCCGATTTTGATGCACTTTTCTCGGATTGGGTTGGTGGTCAGACACCCCCATATGGAAACCATCCGGTTGACACTATGAGAACCAGGGACCGACTCCTGGCTCCCGGAAGGCCGATTTTGATGCACTTTTCTCGGATTGGGTTGGTGGTCAGACACCCCCATATGGAAATCATCCGGTTGACACTATGAGAACCAGGGACCGACTCCTGGCTCACGGAGGCCGATTTTGATGCACTTTTCTCGGATTGGGTTGGTGGTCAGACACCCCCATATGGAAATCATCCGGTTGACACTATGAGAACCAGGGACCGACTCCTGGCTCACGGAGGCCGATTTTGATGCACTTTTCTCGGATTGGGTTGGTGGTCAGACACCCCCATATGGAAATCATCCGGTTGACACTATGAGAACCAGGGACCGACTCCTGGCTCCCGGAAGGCCGATTTTGATGCACTTTTCTCGGATTGGGTTGGTGGTCAGACACCCCCATATGGAAACCATCCGGTTGACATTAGGAGAACCAGGGACCGACTCCTGGCTCCCGGAAGGCCGATTTTGATGCACTTTTCTCGGATTGGGTTGGTGGTCAGACACCCCCATATGGAAATCATCCGGTTGACACTATGAGAACCAGGGACCGACTCCTGGCTCCCGGAAGGCCGATTTTGATGCACTTTTCTCGGATTGGGTTGGTGGTCAGACACCCCCATATGGAAACCATCCGGTTGACACTATGAGAACCAGGGACCGACTCCTGGCTCCCGGAAGGCCGATTTTGATGCACTTTTCTCGGATTGGGTTGGTGGTCAGACACCCCCATATGGAAATCATCCGGTTGACACTATGAGAACCAGGGACCGACTCCTGGCTCACGGAGGCCGATTTTGATGCACTTTTCTCGGATTGGGGTGGTGGTCAGACACCCCCATATGGTAAACCGCCGGCGGACACTAGGAGAACCAGGGGAGGCTCTTACCTCACACATGGGGGTTTTGGGTGCCCTTGGCCGGCTTGGGGGTGACCCCAAGAGGGGGTCCAAGACCCCACACCCGGATCCATCCACAGGGGGGCGCCACATGTCATTTTAAGCCTGATTTCACTAGGGGAACCAGGGGATGATCTTAACTCACAAATGGGGGTTTTGGGTGCCCATGGCTGGCTTGGGGGTGACCCCAAGAGGGGGTCCAAGACCCCACAGCCGGATCCATCCACAGGGGGGCGCCACAGAGGTCATTTTAGGCCTGATTTCACTAGGGGAACCAGGGGATGATCTTAACTCACAAATGGGGGATTTGGCTGCCCATGGCTTGGGGGAGACCCCAAGAGGGGGTCCAAGCACCCCCACCCGGATCCATCCACAGGGGGGCGCCACATGTCACTTTAGGCCTGATTTCACTATGGGGACACAGGGGAGGCTGTTCACTCACACATGGGGGTTTTGGGTGCCCATGGCCGGCTTGGGGGTGACCCCAAGAGGGGGTACAAGACCCCACAGCCGGATCCATCCACAGGGGGGCGCCACATGTCATTTTAAGCCTGATTTCACTATGGGGACCCAGGGGAGGCTGTTCACTCACACATGGGGGTTTTGGGTGCCCATGGTCGGCATGGCTGGCTTGGAGGAGACCCCAAGAAGGGGTCCAAGCACCCCCATCCAGATCCATCCACAGGGGGGCGCCACAGGTCACTTTAGGCCGGATTTCACTATGGGGACCCAGGGGAGGCTGTTCACTCACACATGGGGGTTTTGGGTGCCCATGGTCGGCATGGCCAGCTTGGGGGAGACCCCAAGAAGGGGTCCAAGCACCCACAGCCGAATCCATCCACAGGGGGGCGCCACAGGTCACTTTAGGCCGGATTTCACTATGGGGACCCAGGGGAGGCTGTTCACTCACACATGGGGGTTTTGGGTGCCCATGGTCGGCATGGCCAGCTTGGGGGAGACCCCAAGAAGGGGTCCAAGCACCCACAGCCGAATCCATCCACAGGGGGGCGCCACAGGTCACTTTAGGCCGGATTTCACTATGGGTACACTGGGGAGGCTGTTCACTCACACATGGGGGTTTTGGGTGCCCATGGTCGGCATGGCTGGCTTGGAGGAGACCCCAAGAAGGGGTCCAAGCACCCCCACCAAGATCCATCCACAGGGGGGCGCCACAGGTCACTTTAAGCCTGATTTCACTATGGGTACACTGGGGAGGCTGTTCACTCACACATGGGGGTTTTGGGTGCCCATGGTCGGCATGGCTGGCTTGGAGGAGACCCCAAGAAGGGGTCCAAGCACCCCCACCAAGATCCATCCACAGGGGGGCGCCACAGGTCACTTTAAGCCTGATTTCACTATGGGTACACTGGGGAGGCTGTTCACTCACACATGGGGGTTTTGGGTGCCCATGGTCGGCATGGCTGGCTTGGAGGAGACCCCAAGAAGGGGTCCAAGCACCCCCACCAAGATCCATCCACAGGGGGGCGCCACAGGTCACTTTAAGCCTGATTTCACTATGGGTACACTGGGGAGGCTGTTCACTCACACATGGGGGTTTTGGGTGCCCATGGTCGGCATGGCTGGCTTGGAGGAGACCCCAAGAAGGGGTCCAAGCACCCCCACCAAGATCCATCCACAGGGGGGCGCCACAGGTCACTTTAAGCCTGATTTCACTATGGGTACACTGGGGAGGCTGTTCACTCACACATGGGGGTTTTGGGTGCCCATGGTCGGCATGGCTGGCTTGGAGGAGACCCCAAGAAGGGGTCCAAGCACCCCCACCAAGATCCATCCACAGGGGGGCGCCACAGGTCATTTTCACTAGGAGAACCAGGGAGGGCTCCTGACTCACACATGGGCATTCTGGGTGCCCATGGCTGGGATGGGTGAGACAGAGTCCAGCCCTCCACACACAAAAGTGACCCAGCAGGCCAGAAGAAAGGGGAGAGAGAGAGAGAGAGAGAACAAATAATACATGGGCACAGAGCAGCCAGCCTCCATTGGAGCTGCCTGCACAGTGCTGCCCTCCTGTGGGAAAGGTTCACACACACACTCACTCACTCACTCACACAGACACACACAGACAAACCTATTCACTTGGGCCTTCTCCCTCATGCCCTGCTGACATCCATGCAGGCCCACATTGACCTTTGTGACCTCTGGAGCTCCATGCACCTTGTTCTAAACTCCCTGCCTAGTAAAGGGCATCTCCCATGGGCATGAGAGTACAGCTCACTCCCCTGGAGCACCATGCCTCTTTTTAATCACTCTCTCCCTATTAAAACCCTCTCTCCCATGGGCTTGAGAGTACAGCTTACTCCCTTGACCTCCAGAGGTATAGGAGGCCAAAAAAAAAGGGGGACAGAGCAGACAGCCCCCAAAGGGGATGCCTGCTCTGCCCCCCTATGAGACAGGTTCACTCACTCACACAGACACACCTATTCACTTGGGCCTTCTCCCTCATGCCCTGCTGACATCCATGCAGGCCCACATTGACCTTTGTGACCTCTGGAGCTACATGCCTCTTTTTAAACTCTCTCTTCCCATTAAAAGCCTCTCTCACATGGGCTTGAGAGTACAGCTTACTCCCTTGACCTCCAGAGGTATAGGAGGCCAAAAAAAAAGGGGGACAGAGCAGACAGCCCCCAAAGGGGATGCCTGCTCTGCCCCCCTATGAGACAGGTTCACTCACTCACACAGACACACCTATTCACTTGGGCCTTCTCTCTGTGGCCCTGCTGACAGCCATGCAGGCCCACATTGACCTTTGTGACCTCTGGAGCTCATTGCCTCCATCTCTACACTCCATGCCCA
>NW_028158102.1:0-88609 GCF_964263955.1 Coregonus lavaretus
GAGCGAGAGAGAGACGACAAGCGATACAGAGAGAACAAAGGTAGTGAGAGAGGCAGAGAGAGAGAGAAAGAGAGAAAGAAAGAGAGGCAGAGAGATACAGAATGAGAAAAAGAGAGGAGGAAATTAGCAGACCATGTAATCCCCAGCATATGTGCACCAGCTCTGAGAGGTAGAGTCAATATTTGCCATAACATCACTCCAAGCCCTGGTGAGGTCATCCTTTTCTGACTCCAGAAAAATGAAGGGGCTGGGTTCTGGATTCCAAGAGGTCCCCAGCGTGTGTGTGTGTGTGTACAGATGTGGAAATGGAATATCCATTGTTATCCAGGAACTCACAAGGCCAGGACCAGAGTAAAGTAATATCATTCTCCTTCTTCCTGTATCCTCTACCATCACTGCCCACCCACTCCTCAACCTCTCACCCACAAACACAGACAGAAACACACACACACACACACACACACTCATGCTCACACACGCATGCACTCACAACAAATGTGCACACACACACAAACCACCTCCTGTGTTCTTCCAGGCTTGTTGATGTACTGTAACTAAAGTGGCAATTTCTTCACCCAATCAACAACGTTAACCCTTGTCAGGTTAGAGGCCACCTAGTCTCCTTCCCACAACCACTGTGTCTCCGTCACACCAAAATAGCACATCCATCCAGACGTGGCCAAGTCTACAAGCTAGAGCTGGGATGATAAACAGAAAATGTTCGACAGCGTCCATACCGATCCCTTATCGCAGGCATTTTACTAATAACGTTCATTACGATAAGTAGCCTATACTATAGAAATGTGAAGTTTGAAATGAAAAAAGTTTGCTAATATGGGTGATTGTTAATGGGACAATTGATGGCTACAAACTAGTATTAGTAGTTTAAAAGAATACAAAAAATACGTTATTGTTATCGCATCAATTCAGGCAATTTATCGCAATATGGATTTTGGTCCGTAAGGCCCAACTTTAATACAAGCTCAGCTCAGACTTGAGAAGCTCGTAGCAGAATTTATAGTTTTAGCTCAAAGTCTTGTTTGGCTAGATTACGTGGTGCTATTTGGACTCAGAAAAATGCAGATTGACTGCCTGCTCTGTCCCTAGACCAATCGTAAATCAGTCATACGTATCCTGTTTCCATGGCGTTCGCTGCCACAGTGACGGCATCTCTAATGCAATCCTTTCATACACTGAAATTTACTCTGAAATTTTCTCAAATATTTGTTTAAGCTGCTCCCTTGAAAAGCAATAAAGAATGACCTTGCAGCAGGTTGTTTGGGCTTCATTTTTGCCATTCTTGGCAGTTCTCTGGTGGTTTTGGGGCATGAGTTTTGAATATTGCCCTTGAAGAGAATAGTTACATTATCACCTTAAGCTGAGAGATTTGCAGTTGCCGTCAATCTAGATCTCCCCTCCCTGATTTTTCAGTTGTATCCAACTCAAATTCCCCACAAAGTGTGCCCTTGAGTCAAGGATGTGATATTGTTTTAAAATACTCTCGTCTCTCTCTGGATGGCCAACTACCATAGGTCATAGGTTATAGAATGCATATGACTACTCTATACATTTACATTTACATTTTAGTCATTTAGAATGTGTGACTTCTTGCGACCCACTGTGGGAGCGTGAAATGTAGTAGTTTAATAATGTTCTAAAATCTAAATCACTCCAAAAGACTCAATTACCCCATCAACCATCATGTAAAGACTCTGGGAGAGACTCACTGACCCCATCAACCCCCATGTAAAGACTCAGGGACAGACTCACTGACCCCATCAACCCTGATGTAAAGACTCTGGGAGAGACTCACTGACCCCATCAACCCCCATGTATAGACTCAGGGAGAGACTCACTTACCCCGTCAACCCCCATGTAAAGACTCGGGGAGAGACTCACAGACCCCATCAACCCCCATGTAAAGACTCAGAGAGAGACTCACAGACCCCATCAACCCCCATGTAAAGACTCAGGGACAGACTCACTGACCCCATCAACCCTGATGTAAAGACTCTGGGAGAGACTCACTGACCCCATCAACCCCCATGTATAGACTCAGGGAGAGACTCACTTACCCCGTCAACCCCCATGTAAAGACTCGGGGAGAGACTCACAGACCCCATCAACCCCCATGTAAAGACTCAGAGAGAGACTCACTGACCCCATCAACCCCCATGTAAAGACTCAGGGACAGACTCACTGACCCCATCAACCCTGATGTAAAGACTCTGGGAGAGACTCACTGACCCCATCAACCCCCATGTATAGACTCAGGGAGAGACTCACTTACCCCGTCAACCCCCATGTAAAGACTCAGGGAGAGACTCACTGACCCCATCAACCCCCATGTATAAACTCAGGGAGACAGAGAGAAGGGAACATTGTGTTCTTTGATAGTGAAGTATTGTGCTGCTAGTATCTCTCCCTGATGGCTCTGAATGTCCCTCCAACTTCCTCTCCCTATGTTTCTACTTTAGGGAGTAGGGGAGTGGGCGTGTGTGTGTGTGTGTGTGTGTGTGTGAGAGAGACAGGGATTGAGTGAGGGAAAGGGGTGGTTTATAGGCCCAGAGAAGGGTGTTACTCTTCCCCCCTAATGTTATAAATCACCCAGGTATATGTAATAGTACCGCTGTGTGTGTGTGTGTGTGTGTGTGTGTGTGTGTGTGTGTGTGTGTGTGTGTGTGTGTGTGTGTGTGTGTGTGTGTGTGTGTGTGTGTTAAATCAGCTGGCTGGCTGGTCTGTGATTATGTCACTCAACAGCATGGCTACCAGCTGTCCGTGTCAGCTGTACTTCATTTTGCTGTCGAGAATAAAATACACACACACTGTATATTGTGGTGTGTGGTTATGTGTGTGCATGTGCGTGTGTCTTTGTATGTAAAGCCATCAACTCCATAGCGTAAACGGTTTGTTTTGGGGAAGCATTTGGAGAGAAAGGTAGGGAGATGTCACGTCAAGATCTGGACGGTCGAAGACACAACATTTTCCTGCACATTTTCAATTGAGTATATGATAGAGTATTTAGCAGTTCTACACTAAACTAACCCAAAAGTATTTGGGCCCTCCATCCACCCAGAGAGGCTAAAGAGTGAGCTGTGGCAATAGGACAGGTGACTTTGGGCCGGGACTCAGGTGTTCTCAACTCCTCATATGGTTCACATTCAAACGTATACCTCGTATTTGTTCACTGGAAAGTTATGTGGGTATAGAAACATATTCTGAATGCATTGGATTCTTGATGATAAAGCTGTGAGTGGCTATGGTGATGTTTGTTTTGATTCTGGTAAATGGGGTTAGTTTAGTCTGATATCCCCGGTGTGTGTGCGTGCGTGCTTGCGTGCGTACATTAACTAGCTGATGTCCCCATTGAGACTGGTAAACTAATCCTCTATTTCCCCCTCCATTGATGTCAGACATACTCCTCTGTTGACGTCGTAGACTGATTCACTCATAGGTAGTTTCCCTTTACAGATGTTTCTGGGAACCTCAGACTGTTCCCATGTCAGAAACTTGAAATAGAAGGAGGAGGAATGGCTTCTCTTTGGCAGAAAGCACTTCACTGATCTGGGTTTAAATGGTATTTGTCGCTTTCAAATAATTTGGCTGGGTTTTGATTGCGCTTGCCTGGCGCACTTGAACCAATGGAATAGCCCCATGTTATTTTATTGTGTAACTTTATTTACTTTAGTTTATTTAGTAAATCTTTTCTTAACTCTAATTTGTTAAAACTGCATTGTTGGTTAAGGGCTTGTAAGTAAGCATTTCGCGGTAAGGCCTATACCTGTTGTATTCGGCGCATGTGACATTTCTTTTGATGATTTCATTTTAAAACCCGCCCATTTGGCACTCCAGGTCAGGCTAAAGCAAATTCTCAAAGTATTTGAAAGTATACAGTATATACTGGTTGGACCCAGGTCTGGTTCTGATGCAGTCAACAGGAGTCTTGCTCTCTCTCCTCTCAGTGAGATGTCAGTTAGATTTACACACAGCAGTGGGTGTGCCTGACTGGTCTGGTCTGGACTGGCTGTTTTTGTGACAGTCTCCTGGCAGGGAGGTTAGTTTTCCCTCTGACCACCGGCTACTCCTGAGGGACCTTAACCGCAAGTCAACCGACCGCACCCGCCTCACAGGTGCAAGTCACAGAATGAACTCTGTGGAGGTCTAACTCTGTCCAATCCTTTTGTAGACCGTTCTGGTCAAGACGAGGTCCATTGGTCAGCATTGCGTTTCCTCACAGAGCTATGGTTCAGATCCAACACACGTTCCGTATCCACTAGCTGTACATCAGAATCATTATATAGTGTAACTTCTCACTGCCGTCCTAGTTGGGTTATGAAGGGGACTCTTCTCATACATAGCTGCATTGGCATTGAGTTGATTACTAAGGGACATGTAGACCTCACAATCACACCAACCGTAAACGGAGTCTGGGGTGTCATCTTGACTCACTTTACCTCTCATGACTCCAAACCCATATCTTTCACCGCATCGGCAAAAACCTGCTTTACAACACTACAGTGACCTCTGAATCCCAGCACTGCCCATTAATAGCTATTGAGCTGTATTATGTAGCCTGTACCGTAACTAAAATGTGCAGTATCTATTCAGACCTGCCTTTGTCAAGGACAGAGTCACTGCCTGTACTGTACTGGCATAGATGGGAGCAATGTATCGAGAGATTGTGTTTGGTGACTGCTTACCTCTGCTAGTGGATAAAATAGGCCGAGTTATATTCTATTCTGGTACACCCCTTCACTTTCATACAAGTGGTGAGTGTGGGGTTGAGGGAAGGGGTGGGCAGCAATCGGTGTTTGTCTGTGTACGTGTGTATATGTCTGTGTAGGTTTGTATGTACATGTGTGTGTGTGTGTGTGTGTGTGTGTGTGTGTGTGTGTGTGTGTGTGTGTGTGTGTGTGTGTGTATGCACTGCCCTGATGAAGCGCAGGTGTCTCAGAGAAACAAACCAATCAAGCTCAGTCATTTCAGACGAGACACCGAGTTACTTGACAAGAACACCTGATTCCTCTTGACAGCATGTCTGTTATGGTGTCTCAGACTTGATAGGCTTGTCAAAAGATCACAGTCGCACTGACAATCAAACTATTTCTGTCCTCTTGGACCTTGAACAAAATCTATATATGCCTCTGTCTCGTCTCGGACACTGAGTGCTACCTCTCTTCTTAATAAGGATATAATTACATGAATAAATCATTCAACAGAGCAACTCTCCAGTTATCTACCTCAGTAATACCAACTAACCAGTGACCATTCCTCTAGAATCAGTTGAAATAACTTCCCATCATAATAACCCCAAATAATCCAACCTTAATATACACTATATATACACAAAAGTATGTGGAAACCCCTTCAAATTAGTGGATTCGGCTATTTCAGCCACACCCGTTGCTGACAGGTGTATAAAATCGAGCACACAGCCATGCAATCTTCATAGACAAACATTAGAATGGCCTTACTGAAGAGCTCAGTGACATTCACCATGCGCAATGCCAAGCGTCGGCTGGAGTGGTGTAAAGGTCGCCGCCATTGGACTCTGAAGCAGTGGAAACACGTTCTCTGGAGTGATGAATCACGCTTCACCATCTGGTACTCCGACGGA
Source organism: Coregonus lavaretus (assembly GCF_964263955.1). Lineage (NCBI taxonomy): Eukaryota > Metazoa > Chordata > Actinopteri > Salmoniformes > Salmonidae > Coregonus > Coregonus lavaretus. The sequence continues at coordinate 5,618 of NW_028158102.1, forward strand.
TGGCGGTTTGGCGGATGCCAGGAGAACGCTACCTGGCCCAATGCATAGTGCCAACTGTAATGTTTAGTGGAGGAGGAATAATGGTCTGGGCCTGTTTTTCATGGTTCGGGCTAGGCCCCTTAGTTCCAGTGAAGGGAAATCTTAACGCTACAGCATACAATGACATTCTAAACGATTCTGTGCTTCCAACTTTGTGGCAACAGATTGGGGAAGGCCCTTTCCGGTTTCAGCATGACAATGCCCCCGTGCACAAAGCGAGGTCCATACAGAAATGGTTTGTTGAGATCGGTGTGGAAGAACTTGACTGGCCTGCACAGAGCCCTGACCTCAACCCCATCGAACACCTTTGGGATGAATTGGAACGCCGACTGCGAGCAAGGCCTAATCGCCCAACATCAGTGCCTGACCTCACTAATGTGCTTGTGGCTGAATGGAAGCAAGTCCACATAGCAACGTTCCAACATCTAGTGGAAAGCCTTCCCAGAAGAGTGGATGCTGTTATAGAAGCAAAAGGGGACCAACTCCATATTAATGCCCATGATTTTGGATTGAGATGTTCGACAAGCAGGTGTCCACATACTTTTGGTCATGTAGTGTATCTATGACTGATGGTCGACACTTAAAGACATGCTTCGGTACTTTGGCGACTAGTAAGTACAGTGGGGAAAAAAAGTATTTAGTCAGCCACCAATTGTGCAAGTTCTCCCACTTAAAAAGATGAGAGAGGCCTGTAATTTTCATCATAGGTACACGTCAACTATGACAGACAAAATGAGGAAAAAAAATCCAGAAAATCACATTGTAGGATTTTTTATGAATTTATTTGCAAATTATGGTGGAAAATAAGTATTTGGTCAATAACAAAAGTTTCTCAATACTTTGTTATATACCCTTTGTTGGCAATGACACAGGTCAAACGTTTTCTGTAAGTCTTCACAAGGTTTTCACACACTGTTGCTGGTATTTTGGCCCATTCCTCCATGCAGATCTCCTCTAGAGCAGTGATGTTTTGGGGCTGTCGCTGGGCAACACAGACTTTCAACTCCCTCCAAAGATTTTCTATGGGGTTGAGATCTGGAGACTGGCTAGGCCACTCCAGGACCTTGAAATGCTTCTTGCGAAGCCACTCCTTCGTTGCCCGGGTGGTGTGTTTGGGATCATTGTCATGCTGAAAGATCCAGCCACGTTTCATCTTCAATGCCCTTGCTGATGGAAGGAGGTTTTCACTCAAAATCACACGATACATGGCCCCATTCATTCTTTCCTTTACACGGATCAGTCGTCCTGGTCCCTTTGCAGAAAAACAGCCCCAAAGCATGATGTTTCCACCCCCATGCTTCACAGTAGGTATGGTGTTCTTTGGATGCAACTCAGCATTCTTTGTCCTCCAAACACGACAAGTTCTATTTTGGTTTCATCTGACCATATGACATATGACATTCTCCCAATCCTCTTCTGGATCATCCAAATGCACTCTAGCAAACTTCAGACGGGCCTGGACATGTACTGGCTTAAGCAGGGGGACACGTCTGGCCCTGCAGGATTTGAGTCCCTGGCGGCGTAGTGTGTTACTTATGGTAGGCTTTGTTACTTTGGTCCCAGCTCTCTGCAGGTCATTCACTAGGTCCCCCCGTGTGGTTCTGGGATTTTTGCTCACCGTTCTTGTGATCATTTTGACCCCACGGGGTGAGATCTTGCGTGGAGCCCCAGATCGAGGGAGATTATCAGTGGTCTTGTATGTCTTCCATTTCCTAATAATTGCTCCCACAGTTGATTTCTTCAAACCAAGCTGCTTACCTATTGCAGATTCAGTCTTCCCAGCCTGGTGCAGGTCTACAATTTTGTTTCTGGTGTCCTTTGACAGCTCTTTGGTCTTGGCCATAGTGGAGTTTGGAGTGTGACTGTTTGAGGTTGTGGACAGGTGTCTTTTATACTGATAACAAGTTCAAACAGGTGCCATTAATACAGGTAACGAGTGGAGGACAGAGGAGCCTCTTAAAGAAGAAGTTACAGGTCTGTGAGAGCCAGAAATCTTGCTTGTTTGTAGGTGACCAAATACTTATTTTCCACCATAATTTGCAAATAAATTCATTAAAAATCCCACAATGTGATTTTCTCGATGTTTTTTCTCAATTTGTCTGTCATAGTTGACGTGTACCTATGATGAAAATTACAGGCCTCTCTCACCTTTTTAAGTGGGAGAACTTGCACAATTGGTGGCTGACTAAATACTTTTTTTCCCCACTGTATTTTGTAAACCTCCCGTTTTGGGCTGGATGTGTCAATGTGTAGTTCATACATGCATCATCTATGAGGAGAATTACTGTCTTACCTCAATTAGCCACGAAATCTCTAGTTTGAAAGCGACTGTTTTCTGGAAGCTGTGCGGCGCTATTTTCCCTACATTTACCCCCACGTGGGCCAGACCCCAAGCAATTCGAGTTTCAGCCAATGAGCTTCAGCAGCCCATTTGAGTGACAGCTAGCAAGACGCACACACAGTAGAGTGAGAGAGAGCAATGATGTGGTGCACATATTTGCACATTTGTGACGTAGTACACAATTTTCGTGGACCAATTTTGGCTTGTGAGCGCTACTTTCTGAACTACTGGCTGAACTAAGGTATACAAAAGTACCGAAGAATATCTTTAATGCCTTTAGAACCGTACTTTACCCATCTATCCTGTACCCACACACACACACTCACTCTCACACACACACACCAAACCCAATCATGTGAAGCAGCACAGTACTTTAACTTCACCCCATCTAAATCACCCACTTAAAGGCCCAGTGCAGTCAAAAACATGATTTTCCTGTGTTTTATATATATTTCCATAATACTGTGAAATTGTGAAAATGGTGATAATGCCTGTTTAGTGTAAGAGTTGTTTGAAAAGACAGCCTGAAATTTCAGCCTGTTTTGGTGGGAAGGGGTTTTGGCCTGCCTGGTGGCATCACCAGGCAGTAAATTAGTTAATAGACCAACAAGAAAGAGATCTCTCTGCCAATAACAGCTAGTTTCCCCCTCCCCCCTCAGACCACTCACAGACAGTCGTAGCAAAATTATTGCTTGAGATTTTGCTAAGAATCTATTTGTTTCTTTTTGACCATTTTAATTAAGCAATAAGACACAAGGGGGTGTGGTATATGCCCAATATACCACGGCTAAGGGCTATTCGTAGGCACGACGCCCTTAGCCGTGGTATATTGGCCATATACCACAAACCCCCAGAGGTGCCTTATTGCTATTATAAACTGGTTACAAACATAATTAGAGCAGTAAAAATACATGTTTTGTCATACCCGTGGCATACGGTCTCATATACCACGGCTTTTAGCCAATCAGCATCCAGGGCTCAAGCCACCCAGTTTATAATTGTTAACAATCACAGTAAAGGTACTTAATTGTTACCCAGAAATGATTTGATATTGAGATCAAAAAAGCTGCATTGGACCTTTAAGCACTTTGTGGGTAAACAAAAACCTATGAAAAGGACAAGAAATGCTCTTTGACAAATTCCACTTAAACTTAGATGCTTCGCTAACTAATCTCTCACACCCCTGAAGGAGCTTAGGAAGGGAGTGATGTGAGTGTATTGGGACGGACTGTTGGTACTTTTGACCTTTTAAACCTATACAACTTCAGTGCATAACTCTGTCATGCAGGTCAGATAGATGTGTGTTGTTATCAATCTGGCACACACCCCAAAGCTACCCACAAGGCCACACACACCCACACCCAAACACTAAGCACGTTGACACTTGAGGATGGGCGGCACCTCTGTTGTACACAGACCCATCAACACCATTCCCAGTTCACAGGTCTATCCTTCACTGTGTTTGTGAAGGTAATTGCTCTTTAGGGTGAAATACAAAGCTTTCCTATAGATTGTATTTCCTATGGACTCTCATTTAATCCATTAAAGCAGCATAAATAGGATTCTGTTCTGACCAAACAATGAGTTCATCTCCCTATATATGAGCTTCTTATACTTTGGACCATATCCCAACAACAACAGACAAAAGCCAGTCATGCTCAATGCCCCATAAGCTTGTCTACATCAGCTTATAGACACCTACACACCTTTGAATGATTTCAGTTTTGAAAAACGTAACTAGGAAACCCTCTCTGATCTGATTCATAGAACTGCACATATCGAAGCTTTCCAACCAACCGTTTTATCAAAAAAATTCATGAAACCAAAAATTTGCTTTTCGGTCTTAATTTAAGGTTAGAGTTAGGCATAAGGTTAGGGTTCAGTTTAGATTTTAAATAATATTTTAAGACAGAATTAAAATAAAACAGAATTATGACTTTGTGGCTTTGGTAACTAGTGATGACCCTACACTATCTGCAGTGAGCTGTGAACACTCCTGTTGGCACACACTAGTGGTGTAGCTGTTATAGCCTGTCTGACTGAGAATACACACATAAAACAGAGGAATACACACACACACACACACACACAGAATGTATAGTACTGTACTACTGACCTGAGAGAGACAGCCAATGGAAAGATTAGCAGCAAATCCTTTCCTTCCTTCCCTTCAGAGTGAATGAGTCAGGATCCCCCTGCACTCCACTATTACTCTCCTCCGTCCGTACCTTTCTCGCTCTCTCTCTCTTTTTCTCTCCAACTCACACCTCTCCCATTGTGACAGTGAGTGTGCAGTGTGCAGAGGAGAGGAGAGGACCTGTTGCTGCACCGAGTGGCTGCACTCTCCCGTTCCCTCTCTTTCTCTCCTTCTTTTTCTTTCTAACCAGGATCTTGTCTTATCTTATTCCGTGCAGAGGGGGAAAGCAATAGAACACAACTATCTCTTCAGGGCTCCGGGGAAAGCAGCCTGCAGGGAGAAGGAGGGCTTTTGAATGGAGGGGGGAGAGGGGGAGGGGTGAGAGACACTGATTTGAATTCTCTCAAGGCAAGAACATACAGAGTTCTCGCTCTCTCTCTCCTTTTCAAATGTCTTCTTATAGGCGTATTCTTGAGGTAGAAAGGGAGAGGGCTTTATTTCTTCACTTTAAAAAAGTTTGCTCTCCTTTCACTTGTTAAGACCCTCTCTCTCTTTCTCTCTTTCCCTCCCTCTCTATCCCGTATTCATCGCTCCCTCTGGGATGGCAGGTTTGAACAATGGAGCAGTGGCCGAGCACAAAAAGCACACAGCTGCTTTCAACAGCGCGGACAATCGAGGACCCCTCCCTTACCCCTGCCCTCTAACCATCCCTAAAACCCCCTTCCCTCCCCTTATAAAACATCCACTACTTTCCTTGACTGAGGTTCAAATAGCTCGAGTAGCATTCTCAAAGCGAAGGAATCTTCCCCTAACAAAAGAACGTTCCAGAGAAGGACCCAAACACTAAAGCAGTTGAAGTAGTATTCTGTATCCCAAATGGCACCCAATTCCCTGTAAAGTGCTATGGGGTCTGGTCAAAAATAGCGCACTCTATAGGGAATAGGGTTCCATTTGGGACACAGTCAGACCAAGCATGAGTAAGCCATGGAACCTCAGGAAAGCTTGCAAACACTTCTCCCTCAAGGCTTAACGTGTTTAGATATAGTTAACACTTCATCATTTTGAACGGAAGCCAAGAAATGCTATTAGCGAATGTTAATTGCCTGTACAATTGTTGAGGGACAGTATGCCAGTGAAGAGGATAGAGAAGGAGAGGAGAGAAGGATAGAGAAAGAGGAGAGAATAATAATAATAATAATAATATGCCATTTAGCAGACGCTTTTATCCAAAGCTATTTACAGTCATGCGTGCATACATTTTTGTGTATGGGTGGTCCCGGGGATCGAACCCACTACCTTGGCGTTACAAGCGCCGTGCTCTACCAGCTGAGCTACAGAGGACAGAAATGAAGAGAACAGAACAGAGAAAAAAGAGGAGAGGAGAGTCCACAGACTAATTACATTTACATTTACATTTACATTTTAGTCATTTAGCAGACGCTCTTATCCAGAGCGACTTACAGTTAGTGAATACATATTTTTTTATACTGGCCCCCCGTGGGAATCGAACCCACAACCCTGGCATTGCAAACGCCATGCTCTATCAACGCTACATCCCTGCCGGCCATTCCCTCCCCTACCCTGGACGACGCTGGGCCAATTGTGCGCCTCTACGACAGAGCCTCTGTCGCGGCCGGCTGCGACAGAGCCTGGATTCGAACAAAGGATCTCTAGTGGCACAGTTAGCACTGCGATGCAGTGCCTTAGACCACTGCGCCACTCAGGAGTTTACCAGTTTAAAATCAAATAAAAATCAGAAAATGAGAGATGGACAGCAAAATCAGAGAGTTGGATAACTCAGTAGAAGTAAACAAGGAATGATTTGGTCTTAAAGCTCAGTATGAAGAACTTCCCACCTCAAAGGCTGCAAACAGCTTAACTAGGCTGAAACAGTCCTATGATCAAGGTGAAAAACCTGGTAAATTGCTGGCCTGGCACAGTAAGAAGTAAAATTCAGCCTTTAATGCAATTCTTAATTTACAAGGACAATTATCAATGGATCCTGTAGAAATAAACCAAACATTTGCTTCCTATTACAACACACTTTACAACTCTGAATCTCCTGAGAAATGAACTAGTTAGGTCTTGATTTTCCCTCTACTTCAGAAGACACTAAATTGGATCTGGAAAAGGAATTGGATGGTTTTGAAATATCTGATGCTATTTTCGATATGAAGGGAGGTTAAGCGGAAGGTCCAGATGGGCTCCCAATAGATATTTAAGGACAAACTTCTAGGTCCACTTTTGGATATGTACAGTGCATTAGGAAAGTACTCAGACCCCTTGATTTCCTTCCACAATTTGTTACGTTACAGCCTTCTTCTGAAATGAATTAAATAAAACAATTCCTCATCAATCTACACACAATACCCCATAATGAAAAAGTGAAAAGAAGTTCTTAGACATTTTTGCAAATGTATTAAAAACTACAAAAATATATTGTTTACAGAACTATTATAATAAACACCCTTTGCAATGAGACTGAGATGAATGAGATCAAGGTGATCATGGTTTAGACCAGGGTTCTTCAATTCCGGTCCTGGAGGGTCGAAACACCTCTGTTTTTCATCTCTACTTGGTAGTTAATTGGACTCACCTGGTGTCCAAGGTCTGAATTAGCCCCTGATTAGAAGGAGAGGATGAAAAACAGAGGTGTTTCGGCCCTCCAGGACCGGAACTGAAGAGCCCTGGTTTAGACACTCGCAGAGTAGAAATACATTTTGTAAATGTGATCGTTCAGATGTTGTTTTTGCAACAATTGAACAAAAACCAGTTTTGGCTTTATCATTATGGGGAATTGTGAGTAGATTGATGAGGGGAAAAAACAATTTAATCTATTTTATAATAAGGCTGTAACGTAACAAAATCTCAAAAAAGTCAAGGGGTCTGAATACCCTCCAAATGCACTGTATATAGACAGGTGTGTGCCTTTCCAAATCATGTCCAACAAACTTAATTGGATAGAGTCTGCTCTAATTGAGCTTGTCTACATAATGACAAGACACTTGCCCAAAAATCACCCACAATGTCTACGTGGATTGATGCAGAGTGAAATGATGACAGTGAGTTGTGGTTAGTAATATCTCTTTAGTATTGTCAAACAGCTGTAGTCAGGTCAAATTGTTAACTGTGGCTGGACAAAAGGAGGCAACGGGAATGACCTACATTACCATGAGAATGGCGGACTAGCTGACTTCACACTGAGCTAGCAGTGACACACAAAGTGGCAGGACAGTCTATGGGATAGACTATTCCACTACTTTCCAAACGTATTCCTATCATGACAAGATACATGTACCCCTAAACTATCTCATTATCTAGGCTTACTGACCAGCAAACTACTACAACACAGGCACTAAAGCGTAATTCAGAGTCGACAGACGCAGAGCCGCGATAGTCCCAGGCGTCCCATTGTGACATAGTTATGCGGCTCTGAGACCACCGTCAGCCAAAACGCGCACCTCCCCAAAATTCCCAACCAACTCGTCTCCGCGTACGCGTCCTCTATTAATTTCAATGTGTTGACAGCTGGAGAAATTGCTTGAGCAGCGCTGAGAATTCAAAAAGTATGAAAGCCAACGATTCAATATTCTAGAACACTGCAGTGTGGACACGTACACGTTTTGGACTCTGATAAGCCCTTAAAGGAGCAATCAGCAGTAGAAACGATAACAAAGCTAATTCCCGCCCCCATTTTAGTAAAAAGCTGAGGGATGGGGCTGGAGAAATGTTACCACTCTCAAATTCATTGGCAGAGCTATGGATGCAAGGACTGACCATCCATGATATCAACATCATAGTTGTAACCATGTTTTGAGGCTATATAGTGTTTGTTTACATTTTCTTTGTTTACAAACTTTTGAGTAAAACAAGCTTATATTTAGGTTCTGATGGTATGTTTCTAAACACTTCTATGTTGATGTGGATGCTACCACGATTACGGATAGTCCCCCAAGACATGTTAACCTCTCACCATTACAATAACAGAGGAGGTTAGCATTTTGGGGGGGGGTGTGATATTTATGCCTCTGTAACAGTCTCACTCATTATTCACGATTCATTCAGGATGATCTGTAACCATGGTAACATCCACATTAATGTAGAAGTGTTTAGAAACATTATATTCTTATTGACAATAAAAGTGACTCTAAAATGACACAATACATTATTTACCATTCATTTCTATTGAGCACAAAATAGTCTGAAACACAACCAAAACAAACAGCAAATGCATCCAACAAATTTGTCAAAATCTTGATGTAGTCATTGCATGCTATGAATATGGGACCAAATACTTAATTTTTTACTACTTTAATACACATAAGTAATTTTGTCCAAATGCTTTTGGTCCCCTAAAATGGGGGGAATATGTAGAAAAAGTGCTATAATTTCTAGACGGGTTACCCAATATGGATGAAAATACCCTCAAATTAAAGCTGACAGTCTGCACTTTAACCTCACAGTCATTGTATCATTTCAAATTCAAAGTGATGGAGTACGGAGCCAAATCAACAAAACATGTGTCATTGTCCCAATACTTTTGGAGCTCACTATCATTAATTTTTATGTCCAAAAATTGATGTAGCAACTGCTTAATGTCCCTTTAAGGCATACATCAAATAACAACACACATCGGTGACAGAGTCCTTACTGTTTCTATACTAACTCGTGTTTATGAGGAGGCCCGATCACACACATTGCAGTTCCCAGAAGCCTTCTGTAGATTTCCCAGAAGGCCATTCAAAGGGAATTGAATAGGAAACAGCTTGACATTTAAACCTTTATACAATGTCCACGTTCATCAAGATAGCTAGTTATCCCATAGCGTATGTCTGTAGCCTAAGTAGCCTATTAGTGCATTTATGTGCAGTGCACTGTGAGGGAGGAAGATTGTAGTGTATATTGCTTGTGTGTTAAAGGAACAATCCGGGATTTTTCAGCCTGTTCAATGGTCATTTCAATTAATGATATACTTATTGTTTCTTTCTTAAATAGAATATCCTGAAAGAATATGACTTATACATGCCTCATGAGCTTAGTAGACCTACAACTGTCTTAGCCCATCCTGACCCAAAATATAAGGTTGTTGTTTACGTTGAAACACAGCCTCAGGATTTTGGCTTTAAGATGATATACAGTAAATCACGGTGAAAAACAATCTTCCTCTCCTCTTCTGTGGTCTCAAATGTTACAGCATCCATCCTTCCGTCGCTTTTGGGGATGTAAGCTTTAGTATAGTGCTGACTGAGGTAGAAAAACAGCAGACAATAATTATAGGGAGTAAAAAAATATACGTTGTGTCCACTTTTCCTGGTGTACACTTTTCCACTAACCGTCCAAAGCCAAGTGCCCTGCAGAAAAAGCTAAGCAGTACTTATCGGATGAGTTTAAATCAATTCAATATCAATTATTCAAGCTAAGGGAGGAAGGGAAAACACGCACGTCCAGCCAAGCCAACTGTCAATCTCTCAGTGGTATAGGGATTCCCTCCTTCCTGTAACTTGTGGTCTGAGTTGCTTAGTGTTTGTCAAACAACGGCAGCACTAGAGAATCAATCTTCCATAGGCCAAAACAAACCGCCCATTTTCATGAAAACTATGTGCTGGGAACTACTGAAAGTTGCTTTAGAAAAGAGAGACCTAATCCCACAAACCTTAGACCCACTCCAATTTGCATACCGCCCCAACAGATCCACAGATAACGTAATCTCTATTGCACTCCACACTGCTCTTTCCCACCTGGACAAGAGGAACACCTACGTGAGAATGCTATTCATTGACTACAGCTCAGCGTTCAACACCATAGCGCCCTCAAAGCTCATCACCAAGCTAAGGATCCTGGGACTAAACACCTCCCTCTGCAACTGGATCCTGGACTTCCTGATGGGCCGCCCCCAGGTGGTAAGGGTAGGTAACAACACATCTGCCACGCTGATCCTCAACACGGGGGCGCCTCAGGTGTGCGTGCTCAGTCCCCTCCTGTGCTCCCTGTTCACCAATGACCGCAAGGCCAAGCACGACTCCAACATCATCATTAAGTTTGCCGACGACACAACAGTAGTAGGCCTGATCACCGACAACGATGAGACAGCATATAGGGAGGAGGTGATGCCAGGTTAACAACCTCTCCTTGAACGTGATCAAGACAAAGGAGATGATTGTGGACTACAGGAAAAGGAGGACCGAGCACACCCCCATTCTCATCGACGGGGCTATAGTGGAGCAGGTTGAGAGCTTCAAGTTCCTTGGTGTTCACATCACCAACAAACTATCATGGTCCAAACACACCAAGACAGTTGTGAAGAGGGCACGACAAAGCCTATTCCTCCTCAGGAGACTGAAAAGATTTGGCATGGGTCCTCGGATCCTCAAAAACTTCTACAGCTGCACCATCGAGAGCATCCTGACTGGTTGCATCACCACCTGGTATGGCAACTGCTTGGACTCCGACCGCAAGGCACTACAGAGGGTAGCGCGTACTGCCCAGTACATCACTGTGGCCAAGCTTCCTGCCATCCAGGACCTCTATACCAGGCGGTGTCAGAGGAAGGCCCTAAAAATAGCCAAAGACTCCAGCCACCCTAGTCATAGACTGTTCTCTCTGTTACCGCACGGCAAGCGGTACAGGAGCGCCAAGTCTACGTCCAAAAGGCTTCTTAACAGCTTCTACCACCAAGCCATAAGATTCCTGAACAGCTAATCAAATGGCTACCTGGACTATTTGCATTGTCCCCCCCACCCCCCTCTTTTTACGCTGCTGCTACTCTCTGTTTATTATCTATGCATAGTCACTTTACCTCTACCCACATGTACATATTACCTCAATTACCTCAACTAACCGGTGCCCCCGCACATTGACTCTGTACCGGTACCCCCTGTATATAGCCTCGCTACTGTTATTTTACTGCTGCTCTTTAATTATTACGTATCAATTCTTTACTTAACACTTACTTTTCTTAAAATGGCATTGTTGGTTAAGGGCTTGTAAGTAAGCTTTTCACTGTAAGGTCTCCACCTGTTGTATTCGGCGCATGTGACTAATATTATTTGATTTTATTTGATTTAATGCAATGAAAATGTTAGCCTGATACCAGATCTATTTGTGTATTTGACAACAACCATAAGAGCAAGACAGCTAAATCCTCCAATCTGGAGCGGTATTGAGGTCTCCTTAGTGCAGTCTATCCCTAAGCTCTCCATTAAAACGAGACTTAGCCACATCCCAACGGTTGGCCTCGTCTCAGCCATCCCCTTAACCAGACACCGCATACCAGACCAAAATAACTTTGGTCGCTTCTCGCCCACTACACCCCCTTGCTTGGTGTTTTGGTCTAACATTAGTACATATTTGAGTGGAGGAGATGGTCAGGCCTCCCTGCTTCGTGTGCTGGTCTAACATTAGTACATATTTGAGTGGAGGAGATGGTCAGGGCTCCCTGCATTCTCTGGGTTACAGTGCCTTCAGAAAGTATTCATACTGCTTGACTTATTCCACATTTTGTTATGTTACAACCTGAATTAAAAAGTATTTAAATTGATTATTTTTCTCACCCATCTACACACAATACCCCATAATGACAAAGTAAAACAAAAATGAAAAAAAATGAAAATACAATACAGAAATATCTAATTTACATAAGTATTCACAACCCTGAGTCAATACTTTGTAGAATCATCTTTAGCAGTGATTAATAACTTCTCCATGCTCAAAAGGAATATTCACTGTCTGTTTTTTTTTGTGAGTCTTTCTGGGCAAGTCTCTACAAGCTATCCACACCTGGATTGTGCAACATTTGCCCATTATTATTTTTTTTTTTTAATTCTTCAAGCTCTGTCAAATTGGTTGCTTATCATTGCTAGACAACCATTTTCAGGTCTTGTCATCGATTTTCAAGTAGATTTAAGTCAAAACTGTAACTCACCCACTCAGGAACATTCACAATCTTTTTGGTAAGCAACTCCAGTGTAGATTTGGCCATGTGTTTTAGGTTATTGTCCTGTTGGTAAGGTGAATTCATCTCCCAGTGTCTGGTAGTTAAGCAGACTGAACCAGGTTTTCCTCTAGGAATTTGCCTGTGCTTAGCTCCATTCTGTTTCTTTTTTATCCTGAAAAACTCCCCAGTCCTTAACGATTACAAGCATACCCAATAACATTTTACATTTACGTCATTTAGCAGACGCTCTTATCCAGAGCGACTTACATGAGCAATTAGGGTTAAGTGCCTTGCTCAAGGGCACATCGACAGATTTTTCACCTAGTCAGCTCGGGGATTAGAACCAGCAACCTTTCAGTTACTGGCACAACGCTCTTAACCACTAAGCTACCTGCCGCTCCGATAACATGATGCAGCCACCACAATGCTTGAAAATATGGAGAATGGTACTCAGTAATATGTTGTATTGGATTTGTCCCAAACATAACACTTTGCATTCAGGACAAAAAGTTAATTGCTTTGCCAAATTACTTTAGTGCCTTGTTGCAAACAGGGTGCATATAAAAATAAAATAAAAACATTTCTGTACAAGCTTCCTTCTTTTCACTCTGTCAATTAGGTTAGTATTATGGAGTAACTACAATGTTGTTGATCCATCCCCAGTTTTCTCCTATCACAGCCATTAAACTCTGTAACTGTTTTAAAGTCACCATTGGCCTCATGGTGAAATCCCTGAGCGGTTTCCTTCCTCTCCGGCAACCGAGTTAGGAAGGACGCCTGTATCTTTGTAGTGACTGGGTGTATTGATACACCATGCACAGTGTAATTAATAACTTCTCCATGCTCAAAGGAATATTCAATGTCTGTTTATTTTAATTTTTTACCCACCTACCAATAGGTGCCTTTCTTTGCGAGGCATTGGAAAACCTCCCTGGTCTTTGTGGTTGAATCTGTGTTTGAAATTCACTGCTCGACTGAGGGACCTTACAGATAATTGTATGTGTGGGGTACAGAGATGAGGTAGTCATTCAAAAATCATGTTAAACACTATTATTCCACACAGAGTCTATGCAACTTATTATGTGACTTATTTAGGCTTGCCAGAACAAAGGGGTTGAACACTTAAACTCAAGACATTTCAGCTTTTCATTTTTTATTAATTTGTAAAAATGTCAAAAAACATAATTCCACTTTGACATTATGGGGTATTGTGTGTAGACCAGTGACAAAACAATGTACATTAAATTCATTTTCAATTCAGGCAGTATCACAACAAACTGTGGAAAAAGTCAAGGGGTGTGAATACTTTCTGAAGGCACTGTATAAAGGGATGTTGAGGTAGTGATTAATGTATGACCATCATGGAGGACAGAGAACCAGTTATTCTTATCTAGTCCTGCTGGTTGTACTGTACATAATAAGCACCTATGAGGAATTATAGTGTGTCGGGAACATAAAGTAAGATGTTATGTCAACACACACACACACACACACGTACGCACACACACAAAAGGGTTTCAACCTCAATGTTTGAGCAGCGCATACATGTACACAATACACTGCTTTTAGTAGCAACAGCATTGTCAGTCGCCATCCATTCATACAGTAAATCTAGGATCATATCCTTTCCATTCAACACGATACAACACACAACTGTACACATCTTGTGTTTTATATGTAATGTAAGTGCCTTAATGTGTTTGGACCCCAGGAAGTGTAGCTTCTGCCTTGGCAACAGCTAATAGGGATCCCTAATAAATACAAATACAAATACAAAAATCCTCTTGAAAACATGATGGTCTATATTTGGTTCCATTACACCTAAACAATATATTATAAGAACATTGACATGATCTCCAACTCCACAGACAATCTACAATATAAACACTATATATTTTTAAAACACACTGGCCACTAGCCATCGTCATCATAGAGAAAACATAGACTAACACATATACATCAAGCTGCTGAAATAGAAAATACAGTCTTCATTTTAACACTTAACACATGGAAAGCATCTAGCTAATAACAACTCAGTTATGATCCAGCAGTGAGAGATGGCCCATGTGGATTAACGGCAAAGCCTCCATTGGAGACACTGCATCCTAAATGGCACCATATCCCCTATATAGTGCACTACTTTTGACCAGGGCTCATAGGCACTATGTAGGGAATAGGGTGCCATTTAGCACGTAGAGGGATCCAGGCACATGGGACCACCAGACTCCCAAACTCTATTAGTTAAATACTCACATTCTCTGACTTCAACAACACCGTGTTGCAACATATTTCCACACAGATTGCCAGATTTGCTGAGGATATTAGATAAAAGTGTTTTTTCAAAAAAATTTATGACATTTGGAATTATTTAGTTTGCACATCTGAGTACATTAAATGTATAAAGGTGAAAACACAATGATGGAAGATTATTTATCTTGAACAAATATTTCACAACTGTTGTTACGATTTGCTATTAATAATAATGATGTCTGATTTGTTGCTGTGGTCCTATCGGTGACTGGTACATAGGTTGCTATGATACCTGTTAGCGAATGGAATAAGTCAGTTAATAACAAAAAGTTTCCTCTGAACCAACCATTGTCTGATTTGCAGATGGGACATACTTTAGTATTTGGCATAGTTCAATATATTACTGTGTTTTTTAATTACATTTACATTTTAGTCATTTAGCAGATGCTCTTATCCAGAGTGACTTACAGTTAGTGAGTGCATACATTATTTTTATAAATATTTTTTTTCATACTGGCCCCTCGTGGGAATCGAACCCACAACCCTGGCGTTGCAAACGCCATGCTCTACCAACTGAGCTACATCCCTGCCGGCAATTCCCTCCCCTACCCTGGACGACGCTGGGCCAATTGTGCGCCGCCCCATGGGTCTCCCGGTCACGGCCGGCTACGACAGCCTGGATTAATCATATAAAATGACTAAGGCCTTTATATATGAGACTATCCCATAACCGTCAGTCTTGTCTTTTTTTTTTGCTTACGGCACCTGGTATTCCCAGACGGTCTCCCTTCCCAATACTAACCACAAATCCCGAGTGGCGCAGTGGTCTAAGGCACTGCATCGCAGTGCTAGCTGTGCCACTAGAGATCCTGGTTAGAATCCAGGCTCTGTCGTAGCCGGCCGCGACCGGGAGACCCATGGGGCGGCGCACAATTGGCTCAGCGTCGTCCAGGGAAGGGGAGGGAATGGCCGGCAGGGATGTAGCTCAGTTGGTAGAGCATGGCATTTGCAATGCCAGGGTTGTGGGTTCGATTCCCACGGGGGGTATGAAAAATAAATAATGTATGCACTCACTAACTGTAAGTTGCTCTGGATAAGAGTGTCTGCTAAATGACTAAAATGTAACCAGCCTGGCCCTGAACAGGCGTGTTCAGGGTGGTATGGCCACAACCTTATTTTTTTACCTCGTTTTCTCCCTGAATTTGGTCCCTTGGCTCATCTCTGCAACTACTCAATGGGCTCGGGAGAGGCGAAGGTCGAGTCATGCGTCCTCCGAAACCTGACATGCCTGGCCACCTACTTCTTATCACACTGCTCACTTAACCCGGACGTCAGCCGCACCAATGTGTCGGAGGAAACACTGTTCGACTGATGACTGGAGTCCTGTCACAAGGAGTCGCTAGAACACGATGAGCTAAGGAAAGCCCATCCAGCCAAACCCTCCCCTTCCCCGGACGGCGCTGGGGCTCCTGGTCACAGCCGGTTGGGATCGAACCCCAGGCTGTAGTGGTGCCTCTGCACTGAGGTGCAGTGCTTTTGACCAAGGACCCCAGTCAAACCAAGTACCCCAGTCTTTTTAAAGAAAATCTAGCTTAGTCACTTTACATTTGAGTCATTTAGCAGACGCTCTTTTCCAGAGCAACTTACAGGAGCAATTAGGGTTAGTTTTTCACCTAGTCAGCTAAGGGATTCGATCCAGCAACCTTTCGGTTACTGGCCCAACGCTCTTAACCGCTACCTACCTGCCACTTGTGGCCCTTTAAAATCTTTACCCCTCAAATCTTCAGTTTTAAAACCCTGAGGAGCTTTTCCCACTCCTCCTCTCCATTAGTAACTGACAGTAGATCATTCCTTAGCCTGGGATTATCAGCTAATAGATGATATACTTACTCAACATGAACGCACCCAAAACTCCCCCTCCTTTCCTACACATGAATTTACTACAGTGTAATAGAAAGTTAATATCCATCTTTAGTAAATGTCCTGTACTGTACACTGACTATAAAATGACATTCCTGTAGAAATATTCTACCATACAACAACTTTATATCACCTAGTCTAGCATTCCTTCCTCTCATTCTATTCTGCCTGTGGCAGTTGAACTTTTCCTGACTCCTCACCTCCTTCACTCTTCTTCTCTTTATTATATTCAACGCTCTCTCTTTCTCCCCTCTTCAACTCTCTCTCTCCTTTTCTCCCCCCATCTTCCTCCTATTCAACTCTTTCCTACTTGATCTCTTCAACTCTCTCTCCCCATCTTCTTATCTCTTCCTCCTCTTCTCCAATCGCTCTCTCTCTTCTTGAGGCAGTCTTGCTGAAACAGCCCATTGAGTTGAATGGAGCAGTGGACTGGCCTGACATTGCTCGAGGAGAGTGTGTGTGTGCTCCGAGTTTCCCGGCCTCCCTGAGGACAATGCTGTCGTTTGTGGCCACTCGGCTCGGCGCAACAAAGAACACAGAGACTACCAACCAGAGCTGGAGGGGATGTGTGGAGAGAGAGACAGAGAGAGAGAGAGAGAGACAGAGAGAGACAGAGACAGAGAGAGAGAGAGAGAGAGAGAGAGAGACAGAGAGAGAGACAGAGAGAGAGAGACAGAGAGAGAGAGACAGAGAGAGACAGAGAGAGACAGAGAGAGAGAGAGAGAGAGAGAGAGAGAGAGAGAGAGAGAGAGTATGCATGCGTTGTTGCATGTGTGTGTGTGCATCCGTGTGTGTGTGACTCAGGGTTGACTGCTAACACTAGTCTGGTTGACTGAGATCTCACATCAGCCAGCTGTAGAGAGGGGCCCCAGGGGATACAGTGTGATAGAAGCATGATAGGGGACAGAACAGAGCTGGCGGGCCAAAACTGAAAACACACACTGACCGCACCCATCTCTCTCCCAAAAGGATGCACGCACCCGACACGATACACACACCCACACACTTAGAACACGACAAATAGATGTCCTAAATAACCTCGAAAAAGTAACTGACAGCCACTTATGGCCACTTCAACATCATCAACACACTGCAACAAAAAACGTCCTTAAACTTTCCTTAATTGAAACCACTACAAAACAAACTCCCAACACAAATCATACCCTGCTGTAAACACACTGCCAATCAATACAGCCACACGCAGCCAATCCACAGCCACGGTCCGGTGGATCTGGTCCAATAGCGATGAGTCAGTGTGTGTCCCCATGGAGACCAGCACAGCTGGTATGTGTCAGGGAAACACCCCCACTGATTAATCTGGAGCGTCCCAGTGGCGTTTCCCCCCGGCCCTGTGTGTGTGTGTGTGTGTGTGTGTGTGTGTGTGTGTGTGTGTGTGTGTGTGTGTGTGTGGAGCCCAGCCTGTCAGCTCCCAGGCCAGTGTTTCGCAGATAAACAGACTCTTTACTGTGTTTTCAGCATTCTATGGCTCTGAGGTCACTACTAGAGATAGAGAGCGATAACATGACCATCTGCAGATGCCCTAACACACAACAACCCCCCAACACTCACTTTCAGATGCCCTAACACACAACAACCCCCCAAACACTCACTTTCAGATGCCCTAACACACAACAACCCCCCAAACACTCACTTTCAGATGCCCTAACACACAACAACCCCCCAACACTCACTTTCAGATGCCCTAACACACAACAACCCCCCCCAACACTCACTTTCAGATGCCCTAACACACAACAACCCCCCCCAACACTCACTTTCAGATGCCCTAACACACAACAACCCCCCAAACACTCACTTTCAGATGCCCTAACACACAACAACCCCCCAACACTCACTTTCAGATGCCCTAACACACAACAACCCCCCAACACTCACTTTCAGATGCCCTAACACACAACAACCCCCCCCAACACTCACTTTCAGATGCCCTAACACACAACAACCCCCCCCCAACACTCACTTTCAGATGCCCTAACACACAACAACCCCCCAAACACTCACTTTCAGATGCCCTAACACACAACAACCCCCCAAACACTCACTTTCAGATGCCCTAACACACAACAACCCCCCAACACTCACTTTCAGATGCCCTAACACACAACAACCCCCCCCAACACTCACTTTCAGATGCCCTAACACACAACAACCCCCCAAACACTCACTTTAAAAAACCTGACATTCTCACATACCTTTCAAATCACCACAATTTCAACCCGTTACTTTGGCTAAGCCACTGGGTTTCTACAAATCTCTGTCTCACTCACACACAGTCACTTTGGCCAAGCCACAACATCTATATCTCCCTCCACACACTTTTTAAGTTTTCTACAAATGAAAACCTCCTGGACGTACAGATTTTTACCAGGCTCTTAAATTCAACTCCAACCAAGCCACATGTGAGGGAGACGTTCTATCAGTGGAGAGAGGTTATATGGGCAGAGAGCCAGACTGCATGTGTCATTAGGGACACACAGACACAGAGAGACAGACAGAGAGAGAGAGGGACAGAGAGAGAGAGAGAGAGAGAGAGAGAGAGAGACAGAGAGAGAGAGAGACAGAGAGACAGAGAAAGAGAGAGAGAGAGAGAGAGAGAGAGAGAGAGAGAGATAGATAGAGGGAGAATCAACACCGATAGAGAGGATCCAGGCTGCCTGCATGCATCCTTTAGTTTGCTCCAGAGAGAGAGATAAGACCCTGGGCAAAGCCAGATGATTAGAGTAGAGAACAGACAGACAGCTGGAGGAGGAGGAGGAGGAGGAGAGGACGCCAAGCTATGGCAGCACTGCTAACACAACATAGAGTCTTCATGAGGGGCACAGAGATATGAGCTGGGCAGAGCACACCAACACCACATACAGTGCCTTCAGAAAGTATTCACATTCTTTGACTTTTCCAGATTTTGTTGTGTTACAGCCTGAATTTAGAATGGATTAAATTGAGATTGTTTTGTCACTGGCCTACACACAATACCCCATAATGTCAAAGTGGAATTATGTTGATCGAAACTTTTATAAATTAATTACAAATGAAAAGCTGAAATGTCTTGAGTCAATAAGTATTCAACCCTTTGTTATGCTAAGCCTAAATAAATTCAGGAGTAAAATGTTTTTAACAAATCACAGAATAAGTTGCATGGACTCACTCTGTGTGCAATAATAGTGTTTAACATGATTTTTGAATGACTACCTAATCTCTGTACCCCACACATACAGTTATCTGTAAGGTCCCTCAGTCGATTAGTGAACTTCAAACAAAGATTAAACCACAAAGACCAAAGAGGTTTTCCAATGCCTCGCAAAGAAAGGCACCTATTGGAAGATGGAAGAAAAAAAAGCAGACACCCAGTCACTACAAAGATAGAGGCGTCCTTTCTAACTCAGTTTCCGGAGAGGAAGGACACCGCTCAAGGATTTCACCATGAGGGCAATGGTGACTTTAAAACAGTTAGAGTTTAATGGCTGTGATAGGAGAAAACTGGGGATGGATCAACAACATTGTAGTTACTCCACAATACTAACCTAATTGACAGAGTGAAAAGAAGGAAGCCTGTACAGAATAAAAATGGCAAAGCAATTAACTTTTTGTCCTGAATGCAAAGTGTTATGTTTGGGGAAAATCCAATACAACACATTACTGAGTACCACTCGCCATATTTTCAAGCATAGTGGTGGCTGTATCATGTAA
This sequence comes from Coregonus lavaretus, assembly GCF_964263955.1. Taxonomy (NCBI): domain Eukaryota; kingdom Metazoa; phylum Chordata; class Actinopteri; order Salmoniformes; family Salmonidae; genus Coregonus; species Coregonus lavaretus. Next base: position 25,946 of record NW_028158102.1, read on the forward strand.
TGGGTATTTACATTTTTACATTTTAGTCAGAGCGACTTCCAGTTAGTGAGTGCATACATTTTATTTATTTATTATTTATTTATTGATACTGGCCCCCCGTGGGAATAGAAGCACCATGCTCTACCAACTGAGCTACACGGGGCCCATGCTTGTAATCGTTAAGGATTGGGAGTTTTTCAGGATAAAAAATAAACTGAATGGAGCTAAGCACAGGCAAATTCCTAGAGGAAAATCTGGTTCATTCTGCTTTCCACCAGACACTGGGAGACAAATTCACCTTTCAGCAGGCCAATAACTTAAAACACAAGTCCAAATCTATACTGGAGTTGCTTACCAAGCAGACAGTGAATGTTCCTGAGTGGTCGAGTTACAGTTTTGACTTAAATATACTTGAAAATCTATGGCAAGACCTGAAACTGGTTGTCTAGCAATGATCAATAACCAATTTGACAGAGCTTGAAGAATTTTGAAAATAATAATGGGAAAATGTTGCACAATCCAGGTGTGGAAAGCTTTTAAAGACTTACCCAGAAATACTCACATCTGTATTCGCTGCCAAACGGTGCTTCAACAAAGTATTGACTCAGGGGTGTGAATACCTATGGAAATTTATTATTTCTGTATTACATTTTCAATTAATTAGCAAACATTTCTAAAAACATATTTTCACTTTGTCATTATGGAGTAATTGTGTAGATGGGTGAGAAACAAAACAAAATTGTATCCATTCTGAATTGAGGCTGTAACAACAACATGTGGAATAAGTCAACAGGTATGAATACTTTCTGAAGCCACTGTACATCTTACTGATATACTTGTGATTTGCTTTAAATGACGGGGAATCACATGGGTAACCACTGAGCGCTCTTTAAACATGACCAGATGGAGCGGTAGTAACGATTATATCATAATAACAAGGTGCATGACATCATTACTGCGAGAAGTCCTGCCGATCAGGAAGTGGAGTGTGGAGTGTGTGAGACTTACAGCTGAAGGTTTCACGTGAGTCTGGGGAGGAGAGGAGGTTTAAATGGCAGCCAAGGGAGCGTGTGTGTGTGTTTTTGGACCATAAGTCCTCACAAGGATTGTAAAACAAAAACTATTCGGACAAATGGGGACAATTTCTGGTCCCCACAAGGAAAAATGCTATTTTAGGCTTAGGGGTTAGTTTTAGGGTCAGGTTAAGGTTGAAGGAAAATATGATTTTGAATGGGAATAAATGTGTTGGTCCCCACAAGGATAGTAACACAAACATGTGATATGTGTGTAGGTTTAAATGGTGGCCTGGGGAGCTAGCAAGATCTCTTTACTGTCCTCCACACTGGTCTGGTACAGCTACCAGGGTGAATGACAGAGGGAGAGAAAGAGAGGAGGGTGGAGGAACAACTTGACCTTGCATGGTTGGTGGGATACTGAACCCTTCACGTCCATCCATCCATCCATCCATCCGGTCCGGTAAAAGGTTTACGAGTCATGCAGCTTTTTCTCTCTATTCTTCCTCTCCTTTTTTCCCCCATCCTCATGTCCTCCTTTCAGGGGCAATGGATGTACCTCTCTGGGCTGACGCACTCACAACCCCTTGGAATGCCCGGGTCCTCTGTCTCTCTGTGGTCTGTGTGTGTGTGTGTACCCCTGGCCTAGACATTAGTCACATCAGACTGCCTTGGAGGAATGGAATAAATTAACCACATGGAAACGCATAGAGAGAGAGGTAGGGAGAGAGAGAGAGAGAGAGACAGAAAAAAGAAGGGGAGAGGGAAGAGAGCGATGTAGGGGAGAGAGAGAGGAGGGAGAGAGAGAAAGAGCAGAGAGAGAGAGAGAGAGAGAGAGAGAGGAGGGGGAGAGAGAGAGAGAGAAAGGGGGAGAGAGAGAGAAAGGGGGAGAGAGAGAGAGAGAGAAAGGGGCGAGAGAGAGAAAGGGGGAGAGAGAGAAAGGGGGAGAGAGAGAGAGAGACAGAAAAAAGAAGGGGAGAGGGAAGAGAGCGATGTAGGGGAGAGAGAGGAGGGAGAGAGAGAAAGAGCAGAGAGAGAGAGAGAGAGAGAGAGAGAGAGAGAGAGAGAGAGAGAGAGAGAGAGAGAGGAGGGGGAGAGAGAGAGAGAGAGAGAGAGAGAGAAAGGGGGAGAGAGAGAGAAAGGGGGAGAGAGAGAGAGAGAGAGAAAGGGGCGAGAGAGAGAAAGGGGGAGAGAGAGAAAGGGGGAGAGAGAGAGAAAGGGGGAGAGAGTTGAGGAGGGAAAAACATTTGGCCTTAATTCTCTATTTCACTCCAACACTGTTGTTAACTTGCATCATCACATAAGTATTTTAACACAAAAACAGGACCAGCCCAAATAAGAGGCGAATTCGTCATTTTCATAGACTTTTGTATCTTCAGATATTTCTATCGAGGCAAGATAACACACAGACAAAGCACTATGAGATGATTAACTAGCTTAAAGCGACAACCTCAAATCCACTTTCCATTGTGGTGTAATTTATAAATGCAGTATAAGGAGCTTAGCAGCCTCACTTAACTGCAAATCCTAAATATGGACGACGCACCAAGCAGACAGACTTATGTCTAAGGACAATTAAAACTGGAGAAAGCTCTCCATGCAAGCGTTCACATTCCACATGAAAGCAATTGACTTGCCTACTTAAAGAATTGTAAAAAAACAAAAACAAATTGTTAAAGACTGGTTGATTCAAAGATTAACCTATAGTGAAAACGGAGATTGCTCAGATAGGGAAAGTAAAAAGGGGGATACCTAGTCAGTTGTATAACTGAATGCATTCAACTGAAATGTGTCTTCCGCATTTAGCCCAGCCCCTCTGAATCAGAGAGGTGCAGAGGGCTGCCTTAAATCGACATCCACGTCATCGGCGCCCGGGGAACAGTGGGTCAACTGCCTTGCTCATGGGCAGAATGACAGATTTTTACCTCGTCAGCTCGGGGATTCGATAGATAACAACCTTGCCATAACTCATAAAACACCCCTCTTTCTCTCCTCCTCCCTCGGTCTGATCATTTTAGAGCATCTTTGTTCATTCAGTTCCTACTCTGGCAGGTTGCCAAGCCCCAGGCAGACACTATAGGCCCAGGCCAGGCCCAGGCCAGACCCAGGCCAGAACAATGCAGACTGCTTGCTGACGTGTCTCATTATGTGCCAAACACCTTCTCTGTTCTTACTGTTGCCAGGCCAACCTTGGCCTTCTCTTCATGACTAAAGCTTATTGTAATGACTCCAATACACAGTTCAGAACCTGATGATGAGGCTCATGTCATGTAGCATAAATAGTAGTAAAGTTGTCCCCTGAAGAGAGGTGCTGGTGTCAGGACCATAAACAACAACAGTTCGGTGCGTCAAGGAAAACGTCTAGACCAGACCGAGGCGGCGAATAAGGATGACCAGATTAAGAAATGTTAAACAAATCAGATGACATAAGAGAGGCATGGTCAGGCCCTCCCCAACCACAGACGGGGGAGGAGAGGAACAAGGGAAGAAGGGGAAAGAGGAGAGAGACAGACCGTTAACTGAAAGGTTTAGGGAGACAAAACCGGTCATTACACCGTCACTATTTCCCAAGTAGGATAACTTCCAAAAGCAGTAAAACATCTTGTGGTGTGTGTGTGAGATATAGTGTGTGTGTGTGTGTGTGTGTGTGTGTGTAACCCCAGTAATACATCTCACCACACAGCCAGAGAGTGACCACCAACAGACAAATCAAAGCCATTTCATTCGTTAGTTCAGCATTTCCAAAATAATCAAGTGGCAACCCAGAGTGTCCGTTTATTTTTCAAAACGTCTGTGTCCTCAAGAAAGGCACGGTTAAGTAAACTTTCCATGCAGAATCATGTTTAGGCTACTGCACTTCAAACAAATTGTCACAACTTCCGCCGAGGCTGCCTCCCCTCCTTGTTCGGGCAGGTTTCGGCGTTCGTCGTCACCGGCTTACTAGCTGTTGCCGATCCATTTATCATCACTCCACTTGTCTTGTCTAATTAAACACACACACCTGGTCCTTATCCCCAATTAGTCATTGTATAAGTGTTCCCTCTGCTTCCTTGTCTGTGTGGGTGATTGTTTGTTGTGAGCTGTGTGTAGCTCGGTTGAGCTACCCTTACCTTGTTGTTTGCCAGGGTAGATATTTCCCCTGTGCCTGAGTGTTGTTGTCGCATGCTTGCGCAACTGTTTATCGACGGAATAAACTCTTTGGATGCATATTACTCTCCTGCGCCTGACTCCTTCTATCACACGCATCACACAAATGCAATGTGTTTTCATTAAAACACGTAACAAGTCTACAATAAATATGATCCATGAATTGGGGTTATGGTGTAGATGTTAATACAATCCACTGGTGTTGCTACACAAAAAGTAAGAGTAAGAGTGACGTTTATGCCTGTAAATAAATATATCTTACCTCTCTGGAGAGACTATTTCCTCGTCCGGTCAAACCGTTAACACTGTTTCCTCACCTAGAGAAATAAAAAAACAGACAGTTATTAAATCATCTGAGAGCTCTTCTGTTATACTGCTATAACAATCTCATAAACCAAACTTCCTTATTATGCGTCTGGAGCAAAGTACTTTAAAACCAGCAGACTTCTTAATAATTAGACACAGACAGACACAACCATTTGGTTTAAACACAACTCTGGTATACAAAACATGCTTTTGAGGCCTAGTCTGCATAGATAGACAGAAGCCGAGTCCCAAATGACAGCGTATTCTCTATTGTAGTGAACTACTTTTGACCAGAACCCTATAGGCGCTGGTCAAAAGAAGTGCACAACATAGAGAATAGGCTGCCATTTGGGACGCATACAGAGACCTCAGGTAAAACATCGTTTAGATATGAAAAGACTAAATGAAAAGGTGGGCCACTTATAAAATAGCATCTAGCCTTCTGATCTTTTAAAAGTGGCTTGGAATGCACTCATTACACATCAAAGTCATCATAACTACATAATTGACATACACATCACTGACTCAAACACCAATGACTTACATCATCAAAAAGGGGGGATATAAAACAGACAAAACAGACAAAATAATCCCATTCTTATTTCACAGCACAACCTCTTATTTAGCTGGTGGACAGGCGCCCAGTGTACAGGGTGTGCAACCTCTCATGCAGAAGTGGTTGGGAGGGGAGGCGTAGAGGAACGCTGTCAAAGTGTAAACATCTTTTCACTTCCCAAGTTCTTAGGGTCAGGAGTGTCCCCTCTCTTCTCATGTTCTCTGTCTACACTTTATGAACTGACGGGAAACCAAGTGCAGCTAGACCCCATGGACACGCCTGGGTCAACGATGTCAGAGCCTCAGAGTTATGGGGAGTGTGTGTCTGTGTCTGTGTTTTAACATGTTCTCCATCATAGCACTCAGCAGGTAGGGATTTCCACTATAGCTGGTGGCCAAGGGCCCAGTGTACATGGTGTGGAACCAGGGGCCCCTACCAGACCAGATCAAATATTACTTCAGGTATTTCAATTACTTTTCAATACATTTTAAAAACAATTATTCAGATATCCTTTATTGTTGAATATTGGACTGTGTTTGTATATACTTGGAAAGTATTTGAAAATACTCAAATACACTGTCTCAAATACACTGCCATGCATTTAACCTAGGTATTTAAAAAATAGTATTTGAAATAAGTATTTTAAAATACTTTCAAATACAATTTGGCTGACTATTTGGTTTTTACAAATAACCATTCAAATACTCTAGTAAAAGTACTTGTTTTGGGGTGTGTATTTGAAAAAAAGACACAGAAATAATTATTCAAATAACAAATACTCAAATGTATTTGAACCCACAGACAAACACACACAAGGCGGTGGCAGGGGAACATAAGGGACTTGACCTGCCCGTGATAGCCGTCTCTGTCCTCTGAACAAACACACACAGGGCGGTGGCAGGGGAACATAAGGGACTTGACCTGCCCGTGATAGCCATCTCTGTCCTCTGAACAAACACACACAGGGCGGTGGCAGGGGAACATAAGGGACTTGACCTGCCCGTGATAGCCGTCTCTGTCCTCTGAACAAACACACACAGGGCGGTGGCAGGGGAACATAAGGGACTTGACCTGCCCGTGATAGCCATCTCTGTCCTCTGAACAAACACACACAGGGCGGTGGCAGGGGAACATAAGGGACTTGACCTGCCCGTGATAGCCGTCTCTGTCCTCTGAACAAACACACACAGGGCGGTGGCAGGGGAACATAAGGGACTTGACCTGCCCGTGATAGCCGTCTCTGTCCTCTGAACAAACACACACAGGGCGGTGGCAGGGGAACATAAGGGACTTGACCTGCCCGTGATAGCCGTCTCTGTCCTCTGGCAGGGGAACATAAGGGACTTGACCTGCCCGTGATAGCCATCTCTGTCCTCTGAACAAACAGCAGCTGTGTCAACACCAGAGTAGAGCACAACCCCATTATCATAGTAGAGCATCAATGTCATGGGTAGTGGATTGTTGCTAAGGGAACTAGAGACTCATACACATACTAGTGTAAGGGTTATCATTGGAAAACTTGAGCGTAGTCGTAGAGAGTAGTCGGAGAGCGTAGTCATAGAGCTTAGTCGGAGAGAGTAGTCGTAGTTCTACTTGAGCAACGAGCATCTACCGATTCTATGGGGAAAGCATCAAAAACACATTGTAATATTGCACAATGACTAACCATAAGAAAAATGGACCCAACTCTTTAAAAAGTCCTGGGAAGTAGGCTTAGTTGTCTTTTCTTAGTGCTAGGTGCCAGCCTTGCCCAGGGAGTGAACATGAGGAACCAGCACACTTATATAAGCCCATCAAGTTGTGTTGAGCAGGCTAAATGTTTAATGATGCTACAGCCCAGTTTCACAACCCAAAACAAAGGTCTTCCCGATGAGCAGCTTCTAGAATCTAGATCACAGGACAGAACATCAGCTTGAGTGACACAAGCACTCACTCAGACAAAACACACACACACACACCTTAATTAAAAAACCCAACGAGGACTTGACCTGCTTCGTTTTTTGCGTCGTCACGGTTACGCAATGACATGCGATCATTAGTCTGATTTTGTCAGCCGGGCTCAGAGAGGTTCTGGCACCAAGCTTTTCGCCCTGCTGATGGTGGATTCACTCTAATGACACAGTGGGTGGTGGAAAAAGACCAGCCTTGGCTAGGGGAATAGACTTGCCTTTGTGAATAACTACAGTTCTCTTTATCATTATATAATCTCATTATCACCATCATCCAATATATTACATGACAATTTATGAATCAGATCAGATTGTCAAAGAAGACCATTCATCAGGAGAGAGAGAGAGAGAGAGAGAGAGAGAGAGAGAGAGAGAGAGAGAGAGAGAGAGAGAGAGAGAGAGAGAGAGAGAGAGAGAGAGAGAGAGAGAGAGAGAGAGAGAGAGAGAGAGAGAGAGACTAGGGTGGAGGAGGTTGACCTCCCATGGCTGGTGGGATACTGAACGCTTCCATCCAGCCCTGTAGAGATAGAAGATCATTACCTTTATTTTGAGGTCAAATGTAACTTCAAAGTAGAGGTCAAAAGAGTTGTATTTTGCTCTCCAAGTCTAATCCCTTTGACCAGCAGAAACCAATGACCCTGCTCAGTATATGTAGACACCTGTCCCCTGACCCCATTCAAAAACTAAAAACAGGTGGTCTAGTCTAAAAGCAAATGAACCAAACTACTGTACGCCTGAATGAACTATATTTTCCAAGAAGGTGTCTGCTATAACACAGCTCTCACAGCAGCTACAAGATAACACAAGATGCCAGATCTCAGGAACAGATGGTGGGACGGGATGTCACTGGAACAACAGCAGACCCGCACTAAAATGATTGACAGCTAGTAAAATCAGCCTATTTATCAAAGTCAATAACCATATGCCAGCCCTATCATTATAGAACACCCCAAGTGAACTCTATACTGTAGTGTCTGACATTGTACCCTATTCCCATGGCTGTGGTCAAAAGTAGTGCACTATATAGGGAGTTGAGTGCCATTTGGGAAACAGCCTTAGACACGACCCTGAAAGGGTCACACCCTGACCTGTCGTTTGCCTGCCCTGTTTTTGTAATAAACTTTTGTTACTTCGGACTGTCTGCATCTGGGTCTTCTCCTGAGCCGTGATAGAAAGTAAAACTGATGACTAAAATGGTGCTGGGTCTCAAATGTCTAAAATTAAATTTCAAACCAATAACTGATATTGACTAGTATTTGGCACATTTCAAATGCATGGCAGGGGTAGATAGAGGGCATGATGGTAGCTTGGCTGCAGAGGTTTGGCATCATGGCCAGAGAGCCACCACTAGCCAATAAAAGTTTTTTCCTGATAGCAGCAGTTTAGGGTGGTGGTGCGATTCTTTGTGTCTGTGCTGCAGTCCACACTAAAAGCCCTTTCATCTGTTTACTGTTGACTCAGCTTTATGGGGACAAAAACGTGTGTGTTCCTGCGTGTAAGACTCCCAGCATCATCACACATCCATCACCAATATACATTAGGCTCTATAGAGAATAGTGTTGATGGTGCTGAACCCCCCCCCCCCCCGTACATTAGGCTCTATAGAAAATTATGTTGATGGTGCTGAACCCCCCCGTACATTAGGCTCTATAGAGAATAGTGTTGATGGTGCAGAACCCCCCCCCACCCCCTGTACATTAGGCTCTATAGAGAATAGTGTTGATGGTACTGAACCCCCCCCCCCTGTACATTAGGCTCTATAGAGAATAGTGTTGATGGTGCTGAACCCCCCCGTCAGGTGAGATGTGAGATAACCTTTCTGTCTTCAGTGACTAGTCAGTATTGTTGGCATCATTGCACAATAAGGCCTTAGGGGTTCTGGTTTCTGGGCTGGATCCATGAGATGCACTCAACTCTGGCTATGGACAGCTATAAATCACCTGTTGGCACTGGTGTGGGTGTTTAGCCTGTCTAGTCATACCACTGGTGTGTGTGTGTGTGTGTGTGTGTGTGTGTGTAAGGATGGAGAGTAGGAAGATTTATGTTAGAGAACATCCTATTGCATCATTGCATGCCATGGAGTCCTCGGCATCCTCTGCATGGCAGTGTGCTACTTTACCATCAGGCTCCTAAATCTTTCATCGTGATGGAGCCGGTTTGACTTGATGGTGTGTGTGTGGTGTCAGTGAGGATACACTGTGTGCTCTCATACACTTCCTAAGGGCCAGCTGGACAATAGAGCTGCTTCTGTATGGACTAGGAGAAAGACACTCCTGTCAAACATGCTTTGTCCCTTATCAGTGAAGTAACACACACACACACACACTCTCTCTCTCTCTCTCTCAGCGCTTCCACTGAGGATGTGTCTGAAGGAAATAACACAACAAAGACACTCAACTTTCTTTGTTCTGTCCTCTTCATCTTTTCATTCAGGATGGACAGTGATATCAAGTTGGATCAACATGCTGAGGTTTAGAAAATGGATGCATTTCATTTTCCTTATGTCATACTTTTGAGTGGTGAAATGATGTCATGTCACATGGCCTTTGATGTGATCCTTAAATACATGATGTTATCCCTTTGTGGGTCAAGTTTGTTTTGTATTCTGAAGTCAATGCCTACCCTATGATGGTATCAATTATGCTTTCTGTGATTGGTTGGTTTTTGTTCCGGAAGAATCTGCTCCATGGAACTAACAATAGATGGCCAATAGCCCTTCAGTCTTCTGAGGCAATGTTAATAAGGAAGATTAAAGCACAACAGTAGATCTCTGTTTGCATTTTATTCCATTGTAAGAATGATGTACAAACCGCAACACAACTCCAGGGCCAACACCAGAATTCATGTCCTCATGCACTACAGGCCTGTAGATCTGGACCTGGAAGCCAGTTCCCCAACTAGTTAACTTTGTTCTCCTTCAATCAGGGACTGATTTAGACCTGGGACACCAGGTGGGTGTCACGGAATCAGCCGAGGCTGCCCCTCCTCCTTGCTCGGGCAGGCTTTGGCGTTCGTCGTCCCCGGAGTACTAGCTGCCACCGATCTATGTTTCGGTATTTGTCTAGTTTGTCCTGATTGTTTTCACCTGTTTCCCATTATGTTATATTGTATTCCCTTTAAAACCCCCTGTCTCTCATTGGTTATTGTGTGTGATTGTTTTCCGTTAGGTCGGCAGTGCTGGTTGTATGCGATTATTGTTCCTCCCTGTTTGGAGTTTTGTTTTGTACTTTCTTTACTGTGTTGAGTAAAGTACGTTCTGCCAGTAGTTCGGTGTCCTGTGCTTGACTTCGTTTCCCACATACACGTCACCTTGACAGTGGGTCAATGAATGACCAGGTAGAACAGAAAACCAGCAGGCTCCGGACCTCGTAGGGTAAGATCCAGTGGAGGCTGCTGAGGGGAGAACGAATAATGGCTGGAATGGAGAGAATGGAATGGAAACCATGTGTTTGATACCATTCCTTTATTCCACTCCAGTCATTCACATGAGCCCGCCCTCCCCAATTAAGGTGCCACCAACCTCCTGTGGTAAGATGTGAATACCTCTGGCTCTACTGGATGGGGATGCTGTGCATACACACCATTGATTGAACTATCCTCTTCTAACACTGTTGTTACAATCCAACTAGGAACGTACACATCAAACCAATGGAGAGTTATCTACTGTTTCTCTGTGAGAAAGAGAACGGTTATCCATTAAAATCCAGACACACGGTGATAAGATAAGGGAGGCAAGTTGGCAACCGACTTCCCTTTAGACAGAGGGGAGCCTGTTTGCTGCTCAGTCACAACGACTAACAAACCACAAAACAAATAGTTAAAAAAGAGGAGTGTCATCATCAGTCCATCACCAACAGGAAAGAAAAGAACACACAACAACTGTGTTACCAACAGGATATTATGCAAGAACCCTCCTTAGCAACCATCAACTGACACAAACACACCTCAGACTGTGGGTCCTCCTGTTATCTACTTAGAACTGCCAGTCCCATGTTGTCTCTGCAGGGTTCAGTAGTGATTCCAGTGATTGGACATGGACACTGAACAGGACATGGAGGGATAGAGACAGATGGATTGTCACAATCGGTGTCCCCATTTTACATCAGAAGAGAAGACACGCACACACGCTCATCTGCGCTGACACACACACACACACACACACACGGCTCAGTGACACACACACTGCCATGCCCTCAGGGGTATAGAGCAGAATACAAGATGTGTCACTAATGAAACGCATCATTGGCTTGGTTCAAAACAAGGACACCACAAAACAACAACAAAGTCCAAAGATATCCATCTATAACTACAGTACCAGATACCTCTACACCTAGACCTCTATAGGGATTTCAATGGAGATTATACAGTACTGGGTGTGTTCACTTCTCTGCCCTGGATTTAGGCCCTATTTGACATAGGTCAAATACAGCCTAACTTTAAATACAGTAACACACTGACCTACATGCATTAAACTGCCATAGAACACAATGGGGTTGTATAAACATTCTAAGAACAATGGAAGTGAGTCTAGGTGTGTTTAGAATCTAGCAGTGAACAGCTAGCATGGCTCATGTTAGCAGGAAATAGAGAGAACCTGAACTACGGGGGTCACTGTCTACTATTAGAACACAATGAGATGAACACACACACACGTGTGCGGGAAAATGCACACACACACACGGAAACGCACCACACACACACACACGTCATAAACACATGCACACACATTCTATTTGAGTTCAGGCTGTTGAAGCAATAGAGCCCAACAGTGGAGGTAAAAAGTCACCTTGTCCTAGAGGGATTTACAGTTATCAAAACGTCACGCCAGGGTAAGCCTACACGAAACACAGCCCTTATTTTAAGTATTTCTAAAATCCCCTATGGGATTGTGGTTCTATACAGACGATCCGTGGATTAACACTGTGATGGGCCTCCAATGTTGTTCAGGGATCTCATGTCACCATACAGTCCAGTGAATAAAGTATGGTACATACGTAGTTAACACCACATTGTTACCCTCCCCTCTATATAGCCATCTAACCTACGATCACTTTGCTTTAAATATGCCCTATCACTAGGGCCGACACGGTCTTCTTCCTTCTGAACCCTCAACCCATTGGACCTGACCAGAAAATACCCTAACCCATCGTGTCCCAAACTCGGTCCTGGGGACCCCAAGGGGTGCACGTTTAGTTTTTTGCCCTAGCACTACAGAGCTGATTTAAATAACCAACTCATTATCAAGCTTTAATAATTGAATCAGCTGTGTAGTGCTAGGGAAAAAACCAAAACGTGCACCCCTTGGGGTCCCCAGGACCTAGTTTGGGAAATGCTGCCCTAACCTATAAGAACAGTGCAGTTGGTAAGAGTATAATCAATTTGGATGCAGAACACACACAACATGCTGCGGCAGTATTTAGGGGTGAATCCTGCCAGTAGTGATTTGTCACTGGGTGTGTGATGTGACCAGGGGATGTTGCTGACGGTTTACCCCACAAACAGGAACTATAGTCTGGGTGTGTCTGGTAGAACAGCAGCTGATGTGGTAAATATAGACGTTTGGTAACAGAGACGATAAAGCACGTTTCCTGTGCCTGTGGAGCGAAAGCACACAAACTCACGTACGAACACGCGCACAAATACGAACACACACACACGCAATTGCATGTACATATGTGCACGTGCACACACTTGTGAACATGGCGCCAATGGAGAAGGGGGTCATCTTACGAGTTCCAACCCAACTTTTATCATGTTTATCTTTACTCTTTTGTACAGAAAGTTCACACTATTATCACATATGATCGCCAAGCACTTCTGGACATCAAATCAACAGTTACTACATCATCCCAGACACCCTAGACCCACTCCAATTCGCATACCGCCCCAACAGATCCACAGATGATGCAATCTCAATTGCACTTCACACTGCCCTATGTGAGAATGCTGTTCATAGACTACAGCTCAGCGTTCAACATCATACTCCCCTCAAAGCTCATCACCAAGCTAGGGACCCAGGGACTGAACCCCTCCCTCTGCAACTGGATCCTGGACTTCCTGACGGGCCGGCCCCATGTGGTAAGGGTAGGCAACAACACCTCTGCCATGCTGACCCTCAACACAGGGGCCCCTCAGGGGTGTGTGCTTAGTCCACTCCTGTACTTCCTGTTCACCCACTACTGCGTGGCCAACACCATCATCAAGTTTGCTGATGACACGACGTGGTAGGCCTGATCACCAACGGCAATGAGTCAGCAGCCTACAGGTCAGAGACTTAGCAGTGTGGTGCCAGGACAACAACCAAGACCAAGGAGCTGATCATGGACTATAGGAGAAAGAGGGGAGAGGATGCCCCCATCCACATCGACGGGGCTGTTGTGGAACGGGTCGAGAGCTTCAAGTTCCTTGGCGTCCACATCACTAAGGACATGGTCCACACACACCCGCAGTCGTGAAGGGCACAGCAGCACCTCTTCCCCCTCAGGAGGCTGAAAAGACTTGCCATGGGCCCTCGGTTCCTCGGTTGACTGGCTGCATCACAGCTTGGTATGGCAAATACACCGCCCTTGACAGCAAAGTGCTATAGAGGGTGGTGTGGATTAAATAGCCAGACTGCTAAATAGTCAATTAATGGAACCCGAACTATCTGCACTGACCATCTTGCACTGAACCTACGCACACTCACTAGACTATAAATACACACCATATACAGTGAGGGAAAAAAGTATTTGATCCCCTGCTGATTTTGTACGTTTGCCCACTGACAAAGAAATGATCAGTCTATTATTTTAATGGTAGGTTTATTTGAACAGTGAGAGACAGAATAACAACAACATAATCCAGAAAAACGCATGTCAAAAATGTTATGAATTGATTTGCATTTTAATGAGGGAAATAAGTATTTGACCCCTCTGCAAAACATGACTTAGTACTTGGTGGCAAAACCCTTGTTGGCAATCACAGAGGTCAGACGTTTCTTGTAGTTGGCCACCAGGTTTGCACACATCTCAGGAGGGATTTTGTCCCACTCCTCTTTGCAGATCTTCTTCAAGTCAATAAGGTTTCGAGGCTGACGTTTGGCAAATCGAACCTTCAGCTCCCTCCACAAATTTTCTATGGGATTATGGTCTGGAGACTGGCTAGGCCACTCCAGGACCTTAATGTGCTTCTTCTTGAGCCACTCCTTTGTTGCTTTGGCCGTGTGTTTTGGGTCATTGTCATGCTGGAATACCCATCCACGACCCATTTTCAATGCCCTGGCTGAGGGAAGGAGGTTCTCACCCAAGATTTGACGGTACATGGCCCCGTCCATCGTCCCTTTGATGCGGTGAAGTTGTCCTGTCCCCTTAGCAGAAAAACACCCCCAAAGCATTATGTTTCCACCTCCTTGTTTGACGGTGGGGATGGTGTTCTTGGGGTCATAGGCAGCATTCCTCCTCCTTCAAACACGGCGAGTTGAGTTGATGCCAAAGAGCTCCATTTTGGTCTCATCTGACCACAACACTTTCACCCAGTTCTACTCCGAATAATGCAGATGTTCATTGGCAAACTTCAGACGGCCCTGTATATGTGCTTTCTTGAGCAGGGGGACCTTGCGGGCGCTGCAGGATTTCAGTCCTTCACGGCGTAGTGTGTTACCAATTGTTTTCTTGGTGACTATGGTCCCAGCTGCCTTGAGATCATTGACAAGATACTCCCGTGTAGTTCTGGGCTGATTCCTCACCGTTCTCATGATCACTGCAACTCCACGAGGTGAGATCTTGCATGGAGCCCCAGGCCGAGGGAGATTGACAGTTATTTTGTGTTTCTTCCATTTGCGAATAATCGCACCAACTGTTGTCACCTTCTCACCAAGCTGCTTGGCAATGGTCTTGTAGCCTATTCCAGCCTTGTGTAGGTCTACAATATTGTCCCTGACATCATTGGAGAGCTCTTTGGTCTTGGCCATGGTGGAGAGTTTGGAATCTGATTGATTGATTGCTTCTGTGGACAGGTGTCTTTTATACAGGTAACAAGCGGAGATTAGGAGCACTCCCTTTAAGAGTGTGCTCCTATTCTCAGCTCGTTACCTGTATAAAAGACACCTGGGAGCCAGAAGTCTTTCTGATTGAGAGGGGGTCAAATACTTATTTCCCCTCATTAAAATGCAAATCAATTTATAAAAAAATGTACATGCGTTTTTCTGGATGTTTTTGTTGTTATTCTGTCTCTCACTGTTCAAATAAACCTACCATTAAAATTATAGACTGATCATTTCTTTGTCAGTGGGCAAAAGTACAAAATCAGCAGGGGATCAAATACTTTTTTCCCCTCACTGTACGCACACACTCACTCGCATACACTATATTGACACTCCCACACACATTCACATACACTACACATGCATACTGACACAACACACACTTTTACACTCACTAGCGCTCAGTGTCAGCGACCCATCCCACAATCCTGCCACAAACACCCCAGAAGGAAGCCATCCAACCCCACAGGACAGCTATGATTGAAGTGAGGACGGAGGGTCCAGACAGAACAATAAGGGGCCCCATGTAGCTCAGTTGGTAGAGCATGGCGCTTGCAACGCCAGGGTTGTGGGTTCGTTTCCCATGGGGGGGCCAGTATAAAAAAAATATATTTAATAAAATGTATGCACTCACTAACTGTAAGTTGCTCTGGAAGAGTGTCTGCTAAATGATTAAAATGTGAGGACGGAGGGTCCAGACAGAACATTAAGATACTAGATTATGTGAGGACGGAGGGTCCAGACAGAACAATAAGATACTAGATTATGTGAGGACGGAGGGTCCAGACAGAACAATAACATATAGATTATGTGAGGACGGAGGGTCCAGACAGAACAATAACATATAGATTATGTGAGGACGGAGGGTCCAGACAGAACAATAAAATACTAGATTATGTGAGGACGGAGGGTCCAGACAGAACATTAAGATACTAGATTATGTGAGGACGGAGGGTCCAGACAGAACAATAATATATAGATTATGTGAGGACGGAGGGTCCAGACAGAACAATAACATATAGATTATGTGAGGACGGAGGGTCCAGACAGAACAATAACATATATATTATGTGAGGACGGAGGGTCCAGACAGAACAATAATATATAGATTATGTGAGGACGGAGGGTCCAGACAGAACATTAAGATACTAGATTATGTGAGGACGGAGGGTCCAGACAGAACAATAATATATAGATTATGTGAGGACGGAGGGTCCAGACAGAACAATAACATATAGATTATGTGAGGACGGAGGGTCCAGACAGAACAATAACATATAGATTATGTGAGGACGGAGGGTCCAGACAGAACAATAATATATAGATTATGTGAGGACGGAGGGTCCAGACAGAACAATAACATATAGATTATGTGAGGACGGAGGGTCCAGACAGAACAATAATATATAGATTATGTGAGGACGGAGGGTCCAGACAGAACATTAAGATACTAGATTATGTGAGGACGGAGGGTCCAGACAGAACAATAATATATAGATTATGTGAGGACGGAGGGTCCAGACAGAACAATAACATATAGATTATGTGAGGACGGAGGGTCCAGACAGAACAATAACATATAGATTATGTGAGGACGGAGGGTCCAGACAGAACAATAATATATAGATTATGTGAGGACGGAGGGTCCAGACAGAACAATAACATATAGATTATGTGAGGACGGAGGGTCCAGACAGAACAATAACATATAGATTATGTGAGGACGGAGGGTCCAGACAGAACAATAACATATAGATTATGTGAGGACGGAGGGTCCAGACAGAACAATAACATATAGATTATGTGAGGACGGAGGGTCCAGACAGAACAATAATATATAGATTATGTGAGGACGGAGGGTCCAGACAGAACAATAATATATAGATTATGTGAGGACGGAGGGTCCAGACAGAACATTAAGATACTAGATTATGTGAGGACGGAGGGTCCAGACAGAACAATAACATATATATTATGTGAGGGCGGAGGGTCCAGACAGAACAATAAGATACTAGATTATGTGAGGACGGAGGGTCCAGACAGAACAATAAGATACTAGATTATGTGAGGACGGAGGGTCCAGACAGAACAATAACATATAGATTATGTGAGGACGGAGGGTCCAGACAGAACAATAACATATAGATTATGTGAGGGCGGAGGGTCCAGACAGAACAATAAAATACTAGATTATGTGAGGACGGAGGGTCCAGACAGAACAATAAGATACTAGATTATGTGAGGACGGAGGGTCCAGACAGAACAATAAGATACTAGATTATGTGAGGACGGAGGGTCCAGACAGAACAATAAGATACTAGATTATGTGAGGACGGAGGGTCCAGACAGAACAATAAGATACTAGATTATGTGAGGACGGAGGGTCCAGACAGAACAATAACATATAGATTATGTGAGGGCGGAGGGTCCAGACAGAACATTAAGATACTAGATTATGTGAGGACGGAGGGTCCAGACAGAACAATAAAATATAGATTATGTGAGGACGGAGGGTTCAGACAGAACAATAAAATATAGATTATGTGAGGACGGAGGGTTCAGACAGAACAATAAAATACTAGATTATGTGAGGACGGAGGGTCCAGACAGAACAATAAAATATAGATTATGTGAGGACGGAGGGTCCAGACAGAACAATAAAATATAGATTATGTGAGGACGGAGGGTCCAGACAAAACAATAAGATACTAGATTATGTGAGGACGGAGGGTCCAGACAAAACAATAAAATATAGATTATGTGAGGATGGAGGGTCCAGACAAAACAATAAAATATAGATTATGTGAGGACGGAGGGTCCAGACAGAACAATAAAATACTACATTATTTGAGGACGGAGGGTACAGACAAAACATTAAGATACTAGATTATGTTTGACAATGTGATGTGTCAGCAACGAGCCAATCAAAACACAAGGCCTAATGATAATAGAAAGTTAATCTCTGACTCTCTTTCCATCAGCAGAAGAAGTCTACTCTCTCTGACCCCAAACCACACTCTCTCTCTCTCCACTACCCTAAACCCAGCCAGATACCAATTACCTAACCTCAAGACAACCTAACCAAACCACAAAGAAAAACTTCCACAACTCTCACTGATTTACATACCTACTATTAAACTTTCTGACTTTAGAGTTATCTAATAGATTTATGCTTTCTTTGCTTAGGCAGTGTCAAGAGAAGTTGTAATGACCTACAGCAATATATCACAAGAACAATCTGAACACAGAGAGAGAGAGAGAATGAACTACAGGACAAAATACAAACCCTCCAACCCAAAAAGGCCTGTGGTGTGGATGGTATCCTCAATGAAATGACAAAATATTACAGACCACAAATTCCAATTGGCTATACTTAAACTCTTTAACATCATCCTTAGCTCTGGCATCTTCCCCAATATATGGAACCGAGGACTGATCACCCAAATCCACAAAAGTGGAGACAAATTTGACCTCAATAACTACCGTGGGATATGCGACAACAGCAACCTTGGGAAAACCCTCTGCATTATCATTAACAGCAGACTAGTTCATTTCCTTAGTGAAAACAATGTACTGAGAAAATGTCAAATTGGCTTTTTACCAAATTACCGTACGACAGACCACATATTCACCCTGCACACCCTAATTGACAAAGAAACAAACCAAAATAAAGGCAAAGTCTTCCTTGTCCCAATTTGGCATGAGGGTCTGCTATACAAATTGATAGAAAGTGGTGTTGGGGGAAAAACATACAACATTATAAAATCCATGTACACAAACAACAAGTGTGCAGTTAAAATTGGCAAAGAACACACACATTTCTTTCCACAGGGCCGTGGGGTGAGACAGGGATGCAGTTTAAGCCCCACCCTCTTCAACATATATATCAACGAATTGGCGAGGGCACCCGGCCTCACCCTACTAGAATCTGAAGTCAAATGTCTACTGTTTGCTGATGATCTGGTGCTTCTGTCACCAACCAAGGATGGCCTACAGCAGCACCTATATCTTCTGCACAGATTCTTTCAGACCTGGGCCCTGACAGTAAATCTCAGTAAGACAGAAATAATGGTGTTCCAAAAAAATGTCCAGTTGCCAGGACCACAAATACAAATTCCATCTAGACACCGTTGCCCTAGAGCACACAAAAAACTATACATACCTCGGCCTAAACATCAGCGGCACAGGTAACTTCCACAAAGCTGTGAACGATCTGAGAGACAAGGCAAGAAGGGCCTTCTATGCCGTCAAAAGGAACATAAAATTCGACATACCAATTAGGATCTGGCTAAAAATACTTCAATCAGTTATAGAACTCATTGCCCTTCATGGTTGTGAGGTCTAGGGTCCGCTCACCAACCAAGAATTCACAAAATGGGACAAACACCAAATTGAGACTCTGCATGCAGAATTCTGCAAAAATATCCTCAGTGTACAACGAAAAACACCAAATAATGCATGCAGAGCAGAACTAGGCCGATACCCGCTAATTATCAAAATCCAGAAAAGAGCCGTTAAATTCTATAACCACTTAAAAGGAAGCGATTCCCAAACCTTCCATAACAAAGCCATCACCTACAGAGAGATGAACTTGGAGAAGAGTCCCCTAAGTAAGCTGGTCCTGGGGCTCTGTTCACAAACACAAACAGACCCCACAGAGCCCCAGGACAACAACAACAACACAATTAGACCCAACCAAATCATGAGAAAACAAAAAGATAATTACTTGACACATTGGAAAGAATTAACAAAAAAAACAGAGCAAACTAGAATGCTATTTGGCCCTAAACAGAGACAGTCACCCACTGTGACTGATCCAAACTTAAAGAAAGCTTTGACTATGTACAGACTCAGTGAGCATAGCCTTGCTATTGAGAAAGGCCGCCGTAGGCAGACCTGGCTCTCGAGAGAAGACAGGCTATGTGCACACTACCCACAAAATGAGGTGGAAACTGAGCTGCACTTCCTAACCTCCTGCCAAATGTATGACCATATTAGAGACACATACAGTGGGGGAAAAAAGTATTTAGTCAGCCACGAATTGTGCAAGTTCTCCCACTTAAAAAGATGAGAGAGGCCTGTAATTTTCATCATAGGTACACATCAACTATGACAGACAAAATGAGAAAAAAAATCCAGAAAATCACATTGTAGGATTTTTAAATAATTTATTTGCAAATTATGGTGGAAAATAAGTATTTGGTCAATAACAAATGTTTCTCAATACTTTGTTATATACCCTTTGTTGGCAATGACACAGGTCAAACGTTTTCTGTAAGTCTTCACAAGGTTTTCACACACTGTTGCTGGTATTTTGGCCCATTCCTCCATGCAGATCTCCTCTAGAGCAGTGATGTTTTGGGGCTGTCGCTGGGCAACACGGACTTTCAACTCCCTCCAAAGATTTTCTATGGGGTTGAGATCTGGAGACTGGCTAGGCCACTCCAGGACCTTGAAATGCTTCTTACGAAGCCACTCCTTCGTTGTCCGGGCGGTGTGTTTGGGATCATTGTCATGCTGAAAGACCCAGCCACGTTTCATCTTCAATGCCCTTGCTGATGGAAGGAGGTTTTCACTCAAAATCTCACAATACATGGCCCCATTCATTCTTTCCTTTACACGGATCAGTCGTCCTGATCCCTTTGCAGAAAAACTACCCCAAAGCATGATGTTTCCACCCCCATGCTTCACAGTAGGTATGGTGTTCTTTGGATGCAACTCAGCATTCTTTGTCCTCCAAACACGACGAGTTGAGTTTTTACCAAAAAGTTATATTTTGGTTTCATCTGACCATATGACATTCTCCCAATCCTCTTCTGGATCATCCAAATGCACTCTAGCAAACTTCAGACGGGCCTGGACATGTACTGGCTTAAGCAGGGGGACACGTCTGCCACTGCAGGATTTGAGTCCCTGGCGGCGTAGTGTGTTACTGATGGTAGGCTTTGTTACTTTGGTCCCAGCTCTCTGCAGGTCATTCACTAGGTCCCCCCGTGTGGTTCTGGGATTTTTGCTCACCGTTCTTGTGATCATTTTGACCCCATGGGGCGAGATCTTGCGTGGAGCCCCAGATCGAGGGAGATTATTAGTGGTCTTGTATGTCTTCCATTTCCTAATAATTGCTCCCACAGTTGATTTCTTCAAACCAAGCTGCTTACCTATTGTAGATTCAGTCTTCCCAGCCTGGTGCAGGTCTACAATTTTGTTTCTGGTGTCCTTTGGCAGCTCTTTGGTCTTGGCCATAGTGGAGTTTGGAGTGTGACTGTTTGAGGTTGTGGACAGGTGTCTTTTATACTGATAACAAGTTCAAACAGGTGCCATTAATACAGGTAACGAGTGGAGGACAGAGGAGCCTCTTAAAGAAGAAGTTACAGGTCTGTGAGAGCCAGAAATCTTGCTTGTTTGTAGGTGACCAAATACTTATTTTCCACCATAATTTGCAAATAAATTCATTAAAAATCCTACAATGTGATTTCTGGATTTTCTTTTATCAATTTGTCTGTCATAGTTGACGTGTACCTATGATGAAAATTACAGGCCTCTCTCATCTTTTTAAGTGGGAGAACTTGCACAATTGGTGGCTGACTAAATACTTTTTTTCCCCACTGTATATCCCTCAGATTACAGAGATCCACAAAGAATTCAAAAACATAACCAATTTTGATAAACTCTCTTATCTACTGGGTGAAATACCACAGTGTGCCATCACAGCAGCAAGATTTTCCACAAGAAAAGGGCAACCACGGAAGAACAAACACCATTGTAAATACAACCCATATTTATGTTTATTTATTTTCCCATTTGTACTTTAACTATTTGCACATTGTTACAACACTGTATATATATATATATATAATATGACATTTGAAATGTCTTTATTCTTTTGGAACTTCTGAGTGTAATGTTTACTGTTAATATTTATTGTTTATTTCACTTTTGTTTACTATATACTTCACTTGCTTTGAAAATGTTAACATACCATGCCAATAAAGACCTTAAATTGAATTTAATTGAAATTCAGAGAGAGAGAGAGAGAGAGAGAGATACAGAGAGAGAGAGAGCGAGAGGTACAGAGAGAGAGAGAGAGAGAGAGAGAGAGAGAGAGAGAGGTACAGAGAGAGAGAGAGAGTAGTGTTTTTAATACCACGGTAGTCAAACATCAGCGGGATGTGGGTCCATGAAGCCTATCTGAACACTGCTCCACAGGCTGGAGGCTGGGTCTTTGTCACAAATGCACCCTATTCCCCATGCGGTGCACTATCTTTGAGCAGGGTCCATAGGGCTTCCCGAGTGGCACAGTGGTCTAAGACACTGCATCGCAGTGCTTGAGGCGTCACTACAGACCCGGCCGTGACCGGGAGACCCATGAGGTGGCGCACAATTGGCCCAGCGTCGTCCTGGTTAGGGGAGGGTTTGGCCGGCCGGGATGAAGGGTTTGGCCGGCTGGGATTTCCTTGTCCCATCGCACTCTAGCGACTCCTTGTGGCGGGCCGGGCGCCTGCAAGTTGACTTTGGTCGCCAGCTGGACGGTGTTTCCTCTGACACTTTGGTGCGGCTGGCTTCTGGGTTAAGCGAGCAGTGTGTCAAGAAGCAGTGCGGCTTGGCAGGGTCGGGTTTCGGTGGACGCATGGCTCTCGACCTTCGCTTCTCCCGAGTCTGTAGGGGAGTTGCAGCGATGGGACAAGACTGTAGTGCACTATGTAGTGCACTAAAGTAGTGCACTATGTGGAAAATAGGGTGCCATTTGGGCCACTGCCTAGTGAACGGACTAGTGTATTTAATAGGGAATGGGGCACATACCATTGAGTTCAGTAGGCAGCACCATAGAGCTGGGGCTCTGACCTCAGTAGTGCTACTGGATATGCACATGTGTATGTCTTTGCACACACACCTAGCTAGTATATGCTTAGACACACACAAATAGACTTGGCGCAGTGCAGATTCCCTCCATAGTGAAAGGATCAACACCTATAAAACATGCCTCTGCTGGGGACAGATCATATCCCCTAGATACTCACATGTCAAAACACATATCCCTCCTCCATTAATATGCCTATTGCTTTATACTGCATTACTACAGCTGTTCTCTTATGGCTGCTATGAATGTTGTTCAGGCCTACTTACTGCATGTTCAACTAACTTAGGCCTATTAGGGATGACATAGCTAAATACTACACCCTAATAGGGATGACATAGCTAAATACTACACCCTAATAGGGATGACATAGCTAAATACTACACCCTAACAGGGATGACATAGCTAAATACTACACCCTAATAGGGATGACATAGCTAAATACTACACCTTAACAGGGATGACATAGCTAAATACTACACCCTAATAGGGATGACATAGCTAAATACTACACCATAACAGGGATGACATAGCTAAATACTACATCCTAACAGGGATGACATAGCTAAATACTACATCCTAACAGGGATGACATAGCTAAATACTACATCCTAACAGGGATGACATAGCTAAATACTACACCCTAATAGGGATGACATAGCTACAGTACATACTGCACAGCTCTGTTACCCCTACACACTGACACACCCCAAAACATCTAATCCGTCTAATGATCATCTGCAGCAGCCTGTAACGATGTGAACTCGGATGACAGTGATTGGGTTAATTAGTCTGGTGACCTGGAACACATCTAGTTAAACATGCATATAGAGTATAGAGGCCCTGGGGGTACAGACAGTGTAGGGGGTAGATACAGGAGGGTACATACAGTGTAGGGGGTAGATACAGGAGGGTACATACAGTGTAGGGGGTAGATACAGGAGGGTACATACAGTGTAGGGGGTAGATACAGGAGGGTACATACAGTGTAGGGGGTAGATACAGGAGGGTACATACAGTGTAGGGGGTAGATACAGGAGGGTACAGACAGTGTAGGGGGTAGATACAGGAGGGTACAGACAGTGTAGGGGGTAGATACAGGAGGGTACAGACAGTGTAGGGGGTAGATACAGGAGGGTACAGACAGTGTAGGGGGTAGATACAGGAGGGTACATACAGTGTAGGGGGTAGATACAGGAGGGTACATACAGTGTAGGGGGTAGATACAGGAGGGTACAGACAGTGTAGGGGGTAGATACAGGAGGGTACAGACAGTGTAGGGGGTAGATACAGGAGGGTACAGACAGTGTAGGGGGTAGATACAGGAGGGTACAGACAGTGTAGGGGGTAGATACAGGAGGGTACAGACAGTGTAGGGGGTAGATACAGGAGGGTACATACAGTGTAGGGGGTAGATACAGGAGGGTACATACAGTGTAGGGGGTAGATACAGGAGGGTACATACAGTGTAGGGGGTAGATACGGGAGGGTACATACAGTGTAGGGGGTAGATACAGGAGGGTACAGACAGTGTAGGGGGTAGATACAGGAGGGTACAGACAGTGTAGGGGGTAGATACAGGAGGGTACAGACAGTGTAGGGGGTAGATACAGGAGGGTACAGACAAAGGGGGTACAGACAGGGGGCAATACCCTCTCCTATATGATAAACAACCCTATTCCCTACCCACAACCCCCAATATAGGGGCACAGACAAGGGGGTATCGACAGGGGGCCAGGAACAGTACCCTCTTCTAACTGGCAAACATCCCAGTCCTCAGAAAAACACCTGCACTCTGTCCGTCTCTCCACTGACAATAGCACACATCACAGTAATCACAGTAACCTTATACTAATAAGGGAAAGACTAACTAAGTAACTAACTAATAGATGATCAATAAAGACATATCACCTCATCTGGTTTCTTTCTTAACAATGATCAAACAAGAACACTAAGCACTCAGCACAGACAGCAGACAGTAATTGAATGTTCAGTCCAGACCAGTCAGTCCCTTGTAGACCAACTAGATGGACTCATCAAAGCCAAGGGTTCATGAAGCACAGAAAACAGGTATGCATCCCAAATGGCACCCGATTCCCTAAGTAGTGCACTACTTTTGACCAGGGCCAATAGGGAATAGGGTGCCATTTGGGACACAACTATGGATTCGTGAGATCTCGAGAGCCATTTTAACGAGAGGAGTCTGGCATGATCAAATGTCCCGCTCGGTTTACAAACTAATTTCACCCAAACTTGGCACCCCTCTCTCTTCCCATGGTTGTGGCTTGCTTGACCCCGTAACCATCGCAAAGGAACTCCAATATCTATGCAAACGCCTTTTCACCGCTCAGGAATCTCAACTCTAGTCTGGACTGGATCGCGGACACACACACACACACTTTCCCTGGCAAAACCAAAAACTCAGCTGTAGTCCAAGGGCCGGAACCATGACCCCATTCAGCACATCACATCACCCACCCACATATGTATAATGAGGTTATTGTAACCCAGCCCACCAGGACTACTGGGAACAGTGTTTGGCTCCCAAACAATGCTACAAACATTCATCCCACACAGCCAGCCAGTAAGATCCATTTATCTATGGTGAGAATTTTGTATAAAGAGATTTTAAATGTAAACAATGTGTAATTGTTCTTACATTACTTTGACATAAGTCATTTCTTGATCTAATGGCGTTAATCTGGCTTCACTGGGCATTACAAACAAGCTTAGAGACAAGTTCTGAGCATGTCCTTAAGAGCAGCTTCATTCAGACCTGACCAAGAACCAACAACTAGACGGAAATACATAAAAGAGTCAAATGCATTACAGATGGAGAGAGAGAGAGAGAGATGAAGAGAAATAGTCAAAACAAAGCACACAGATGAACACACACAATCTGACCCCCTACACACACATCCACCTCCCCCAAACACACACACACACATGCAGACGTCTTCATAACAAAAGGAAAACTTTCCACGCCAAGTCTCAATCAACGTTGTAGCGTAGCGAGAGAGAGACAGACAGAGATACAGAGAGAGAGGGGAGATGCAGAGAGAGAGAGAGAGAGAGAGAGAGAGAGAGAGAGACACATGTTTTTGATCAGCCTCTAACTGAGAGGAGAAGTGAGGTAATGGTGATGTCATGTTTATCTTTTGGACAGGTTCAAATAAAAGGACTTGATGCCATCTAAATGGTTTAACACACCCTCTCTCTCTCTCCCACCACACACACACACACATACAGGCAAACATGAACGAACACACCAACAACAAACGTAAAAGTCACGCTTACACATGCTCACCCACCCACCCACACCTCCCATCCACACCCATCCACCACCAAACGCACACACATTTACAAGCATAGTTCCACACACACCAAGTTGATGGTGCATGTTACAACAAGCCCTAGCTGCTCTTTTATATAGAGTTGAGCCTATTGAGAAGTTACGTATTCACCTAAACAAACGCTAACTCTTTCACTCCTTCCTCAGTACACAGAAGTATTTCAGGTTTGATTTCATACATTTACATTTCACATTTTAGTCATTTAGCAGACGCTCTTATCCAGAGCGACTTACAGTTAGTGCATTCATCTTAAGATAGCTAGGTGGGACAACCACATATCACAGGCATAGAAACTGCATTTTTCCTCAATTACGTAGCTATCAGTATTTCAGGTTTGATTTCATACAACACAATGCTGCAAACAGTTGAACAAGGATTATTGTACTAGTTGGACAGACATCTGTCACTACAAATACAGTGTTCTGCACTGACTGTAGCCATGTACCCAATCACTGAAGGCTTGTTATTGTTGGAGCCGCCTGCAAAAGTCAAAATCGTTAATAGGCCTTATTCCTCTACATGTATTCGGTAGGTAAAATGGACCATGGTAGACACTGTACTTCCTGCCTACTTAGATAGACGTTAGTTTTGGCTGGCCGGCTAGCGCCTTGGGGCGATTGTAAAGCCATTCATTTGGAAAGGGAAAATAAACAGAGGCAAGGAGAGAGAGAGAGAGAGAGAGAGAGAGAGAGAGAGAGAGAGAGAGAGAGAGGGAGAGGGAGAGGGAGAGGGAGAGGGAGAGATCATTAGGTTTGAGTGATAGAGGAAGTGAAGCACAAGCAGGATTCAGAGTTTTACCCTTTCAGAACCAATTATCATATTCTGCTCTCTGGTCCTGGTGTTGAAATGGATATCCTTAGAGGATGATTTGAGAAATATCAGAGTGCTGAGGTGATCTGGATAGTCGGGGAGGTGTGTGTGTGTGTGTGTGTGTGTGTGTGTGTGTGTGTGTGTGTACATGCCTGTATCCCTTAAGTTTTGGGCTTTGATCTATCCAGACATAGCAGACTGGCAGAGAGATAGAGAGGTTTGAAACCACAAGGCCTTCAAGGGGTCTGGAAGATATCAGTGATTCTGCACTGAACTCCATAGGTTAAAACCAACTTTGTAACAATCTGTGATTAAACACATATTTAGCTTGTCTAGTCATACCACTGGTGTGTGTGTGTGTGTGGTAGTAGCTCATTGTCTGTCTGGATTATGTTTCAGAATAGTTACCAGTGTAGTTAGTGTGTAATTACATACAACTAAACCAAAACATTTCAATCCCATGTAGCGGGTGACAGTGAAAGGACTGGAACTGGACAGTGTCAGATGATATCAAAGGGTTTTATCTACCAGCCAGACTCTCAGTTGGAGATACAGAGAGATAGGAAGAAGACAGAACGGAAACTGCAGACCATTATTTTCTGTCTGGAAGATAATCAAGTGAACTCAGACAACTGTGACATGGAAGAATGAATGCTATAATTTAATTTAGCCTTTTCAATACTGCAAAATCAAAGAAGGAGCAAAGCACTGATCATCGCACTTTCTCGCACCATATGGCGCGTTGAAAACAACTGGGAACTCGGAAATCGGACATCCGACTTCATTGCGTTCAAGACAACTGGGATCTCGGGGAAAAAAATATTTTTAACACTCATCCAACTCCGAATACCAAGTCGGAAACTCGGGCATCTTTCTAGAGCTCCGCCTTTCCGACCTGAAGATCACTGACGTCATGATCCTCTTCACCACGAGTGTTGTTGCATGCTGTATGCGTAGCAGACAACTTTCACGCTTTCCGTAAACAAAATATAAGGTAGTTTCATGCAATAACACGCCAACATATTTAGCATTTTTTTTAAAGAGTAGCCTGTCTAATCACTTCTTTTACTTTCCCTAGTCGAACCTACATTGATTGGCTGGTTGCCATGATTACATACTGTAGCCACCACCACGCGACGGAGGATACAATTTACATTATCTGCGGTTAACACATTGTTGCACCACGTTGCATAGGCATCTTCAAATGCATGCCACGGATTGCGAGATAATAGGCTGCTACTGTCTGACGTGCGGATAACGTTAATCAAAATCACACACACAGGTTAACATTCTTACAAGATGTAAACGAATATGCTACGACTATGAATATACATAACTGAGTTAACATTTCAAAGTGCATTTACCTGATAAACTCGTGCAAGCTGGATAAAATGAGAAGAAGTGACTTTCATTCAGTCCCACAGGAACCCACTCCGCAAAGTGCTCTGATCCTTTGATTCAAGCGTTTTGAATTCAAGCTATGGACCACACGAAGAGCACGCCTCCTTTACTGACGACAAACTAAAGGGAGAGGCCTAAACCAATCCCAACACTTATTAAAGACCAAGCCAGATGGTGTAGAGATTTAAAATATATGCATGCGGAACCACCGAGTCACTATTTGGCAGGAAGTCGTTTCTGACTTTCCTCTGCTTTACGTGAATGTGCATACATTTGGCTAACCTCACCTCCAGTAGGCTAGTATGAATGATATTATAAGTTATAGACCTACTGTAAATAATTAGGTTATACATTTACGCACGGCAAAAAAAAGGGCAAACTATCCAATCTTTATCCCAATCTGAATAGATGGACCATGAATACTAAGACTAGGCCTATCAATCTAATTCACAAAAACAACATAGCCACTTTTTCGTTAATAAAACAGTATAAAAATGTATATGGCAGAGTAATATGCCTATATAGGTCAGTTGTTCTGACTAGGGAACTGTGCTTCCCATTGACCTGACTGTAATCTGAGCCTGCTTTGGCATTCAGTAAGTAGTCTAGTCAAGTGGACGAGAAGAAACAACGCCCACATGCGTTCTGCATAGGCCTATATAATTTCACCAGTGTATCCCATGCAAAACTCAACTCTAAATGCTATACCTACGGCTATACATGCATGCCATAGATCTATGTAGGATACTCAACACAGTCGCACTTTGAATTATCCTGCAACAGAATTCCCTACTACCGATGGTGTTCTACCGGCTCCGTGCAGCCTCCATGGCATTTAACGGACACCGCCCCTGTCTTCTACAGCGTAGCGCATTCCTGCAAACGAGACCATTCCGAAAATGTATCATTATATAGACGTCAAAGCTTGCATCCTACAACCATATTAAATTATGCATCTGTTAGATTTTTTTTTTTTACACTGAATGTCAACATCAGGTACTTTGAAATATGATGGATTACAACTTTATAAAAAATGTAGGGCGAGTCTGTCCGATTTGGGTCAGTTAGCAAATTCTTATATTCCATCTTTATCAACACTTTCAGGTATGCTCCTCAAAAACTTCAGAAAGATCACAATGTCCTAACACGGATTGTCATGAACAGACATTGGGTTATCACCTGCCCAAAAGATGCTGCTGGTGATGCAGCCTCTCCTGCTGTTTCCATGTTACACTGAGCCCACCTAGTGGCCATTCTCACTGTGACGTAGAAAGTGTGAGTTCAAAAGAACCGAGTTTGGGAAACCCTGGTGTAGGCTATCTATAGCTTTGACTTTAACAGTAGGCCTACTATAATAAAATGGTAGCATAAAATGGTAGGCCTGTTTTTGTATATGCCAGATTTCTTCACAAATGACAAAAACAAGAACCTTGGCCATTTGTCTTAAACACCAGGTTATGTAACTTAGCCAGCCTATCACTTTTTTCAAGATTACTTTTTTCATAGCCTAATTTTTGTACAACGGTCCTATCGCCGTGATGAGCGCTCCTGGAGACAATACACGTCACACTATAATAGAAGCCTTGACTAAATATGTTTTTGTTAGAGGAAAACATATTTAGAATGTATGCTAGTACTGTTAAACTCAAAGCTATAGATACAATTGTAAGGAACACAACTCGACCCCCTTCATACCCTTAATCAAAGGGGCAATCTGCAATTGCTGAATATATTTGTGGACTTTTAAACATTCAAACCATGGTTACAATTGTAATTTTGATCTAATGGATGGTCAGTACTTGCATCCAGAGCTCTGTCTTTGAATTTGAAGTGGTTACATTTCTCCAGCCCCATCGCTCACTTATTATTTACCAAATCAGTGGCAGGTTAACCGCTTTGTTATTGTTTGATTTGTAGATTGCCCCTTTAATCAAAGACGGAAGAGATCCCATTCACTTGCACAGCGCGCTGTTTGGCGCCAATAACCAGGAAGTGGAAAAACAAGGTTAGAGAAAATAAACATTTGTTTTTATATAAAGAAGATAATTAATTGGTATAAGTAAAGTGTTAACTGTATAAATCAATTAGACCAGGCTAGCCTAGCCTGTGTTAACTGCAAAAATATGTTGCTGTACCCCTGGACCAATTGCTCCAGGGGTGATGGACAATGGTGACCCTCGTCGTGACCCCACTCCTTGCATGTGTCTCAGGTGGAGTTGGAATATGCAAGAAACACATTCCCATTATACACTTGCTAAAGGACAAATACAAGCACCCCCAAAATTATTATAACAAAACTCAATAAAAGAAACGGAGTGTGAGAATGTTCTGGTGAGGCAGTGTGTGGTGGGAGCTTTCTCACAAAACCACATCATTAGTTTGATGCTGTTGATTTGTTGCCGGAGATGGTTTGTTTACATAGAAGGTTAGGATAAAAAAAATGGTTTTTTGTTTACCTTTATTTAACTAGGCAAGTCAGTTAAGAACAAATTCTTATTTACAATGACGGCCTACACCGGCCAAACCCAGGTTAGGTGAATTAACTTGGCAGGTTATTAGAACTAACGCAGCAAGTTAGGTGAATTAACGTAGCAGGTTATGAGAATGAGGTTAAGGTTAGGAAAATAGTTAGGGTTACAATGCTACAGTTGTTAACGACTGTTATCTCCGACACGACCACTAAATGGAGCTGTAGGTCTACTCCATCTCTCCACAACGATAGAAACGTAAACAAACCATAGGTGGCGACAAATCATCAGTGTCATAACACCGACAAACGCGTGGCGAGCAGTCATTGCCCCAGCACTTTTCAATTAGGTCGGGCAGCGCCCCAACAACTTTGATTTGGTTCAATAAAAATGGTGGTGAAGTGGTGAAGCGCACACATCAGGAGAGAGGAGATCATATTAGGACGCACCCTGTGTGTGCTTATACATGCGTGTGTGTGTCCTCCCCTTACTGTGGAACAGCATGCATCCCCATCACGAGTTTACCTCCCACTACAATCAAGTGCCAAAATAGGTCCAGTGAAGTACCTTCACCACCTTGAGGGCCCTCTGAAACGTGTAAATGGCCCCCAAAGCATGACCTATTAATAACTCACACTGGAGTGTGTGTGTGTGTGTGTGTGTGTGTCTGTGTGTGAGCGAGAGACACCTACCAAAAACAACACTCTGATCTGATGGTCCTTTACGACAGCTATTTCTAGCTAGGAGGGAATAGCCTATTCTGCTCAATCCCGTCACCAGGGGAGATGACCAAGATGAGGAACAGAAGGATGGGGAATGAAGGATATGGAAAAAGAGATGAGTCTAAATATGTCCATGTTCACTGTTCGTGTCAGTGAGCAATTAAAATGGTGTTAGTGTATCAGATCAAAGTGTAAAACATGTATATCAACTTCTTTAATTCACCTATCTGACTGTCTTAATTTCTGGCACTGTTCCTTTTTTCTTGTGAACTTGCCCGCCTCAACCTTGACATCATGGTTTGTCTGAATTTGATGTAGTGATAAATCCCGTTAATGAAACATCAGTCAGATTTCCCTGGTAGTCATATTCATGTTCCTGAGAATCAAACCCAACCCAATAGATACACGGGTACTCTGTCCCTCCAATACCAATCCACACCCATAGACGTTCACTCATGAATAGAAAAGAACAATTGCTCTCATCTAGGCTATCTATTTGTAATGCATCTATGCGTTTCCTGTCAGATTAAGGGTATGGCCACACTGAGACACATGAACATGGATTAAATCGTATATGACGTACGTCATTGCCCTTTTTTGTCCTTCAAAAGTTCAACTCATCTCCACTTTTCAGACGAGTTGCATACAATCATCTCTGTTGTCATTCATTCGCCAACGGATCACTCCCAATGAAAAATCATTTGCTCATACCAGAATTTTCAGACGCCTAATCTCAATGCGGCTGGCCCACACAGCTTCCACCCAAGTCAAATGTTTCCACCTAAATACATTTCTCCCATTGGCATCAGTGGAAGTTACGATTCTCTCTGGATAGAAAAAGAGATGTAGAGCCATGCTGTCATCTATTCTACGTACAGTATCTATATCTATGCAGCAATTAATCCACGCTCTTTATGCTATCGTCACTATAACCACAAAGTGTCTGGGGCGTAGAACTACTAACATTGTCATCAATGCAGTATTGGCTGTCATCTATGCAGTATTTATATTTATGCATCTACAGTATACTCTGATTCTGCGGTCACCACAACCACATAGTGTCTGGGGACATAGAACTTCAGTAACATAGTAACATTTGGGAGCGTAGTGACTGTGATGATTGTCAAAACTACAATCCCACTCCGCCCTTAAGATAATACTCAATCAAATCTGCCTATCCCAACAACAGTCGATTATTCCTTGTCTCAGTTCAAGGGGGACTCAAAAAGGTTGATAAACCTCATAAAGTAGGCTGGACGCAGCTTGGGGATGAGGATGTATAGTTTAGCGGTCATCCTCAGCGACTAGCGCCTATACTCCCGGACTCTTTTTCCAACTGTCTATGTTAGGCAAGTTTCCACAGTAAATGCTATAAATGTAATAATATGCAATTTAGCTGACGCATTTATCCAAAGCGACTTACAGTCATGTGTGCATACATTTTTACGTATGGGTGGTCCTGGGGATCGAACCCACTACCCAGGCGTTACAAGCGCCATGCTCTACCAATTGAGCTACAGAGGACCACAATCTCCATAATCTCTCTTGGCTGGCTAAACCTCAGATTAAATCAGTTGGCAGATGTCTAGTTTGAGAAACAGACACCTCACAGGTCCTCAACTGGCTGCTTCATTAAATAGTACCCGCAAAACACCAGTCTCAACATCAACAGTGAAGAGGCGACTCCGGGATGCTGACCTTCTAGGCAGAGTTGCAAAGAAAAAGCCATATTTCAGACTGACCAATAAAAAGAAAAGATTAAGATGGGCAGTCTGAGATATGGCTTTTTCTTTGCAGCTCTGCCTAGAAGGTCAGCATCCCGGAGTCGCCTCTTCACTGTTGATGTTGAGACTGGTGTTTTGCGGGTACTATTTAATGAAGCAGCCAGTTGAGGACCTGTGAGGTGTCTGTTTCTCAAACTAGACACTCTAATGTATATGTCTTCTTGCTCAGTTGTGCACCGGGGCCTCCCACTCCTCTTTCTATTCTGGTTAGAGACAGTTTGCGCTGTTCTGTGAAGTGAGTAGGACACAGCGTTGTACAAGATCTTCAGTTTCTTGGCAATTTCTCGCACGGAATAGCCTTCATTTCTCAGAACAAGAATAGACTGTTGAGTTTCAGAAGAAAGTTATTTGTTTCTGGCCATTTTGAGCCTGTAATCGAACCCACAATTGCTGATGCTCCAGATACTCAATTAGTCTCAAGAAGGCCAGTTTTCCAGCTGTGCTAACATAATTGCAAAAGGGTTTTCTAATGATCAATTAGCCTTTTAAAATGATAAACTTGGATTAGCAAACACAACGTGCCATTGGAACACAGGACTGATGGTTGCTGATAATGGGCCTCTGTACGCCTATGTAGATATTCCATTAAAAATCAGCTGTTTCCAGCTACAAAAGCCATTTACAACATTAACAATGTCTACACTGTATTTCTGATCAATTTTATGATATTTTCATGGACAAAAAAAATGTTTTTCTTTCAAAAACAAGGACATTTCTAAGTGACTCCAAACTTTTGAACGGTAGTGTATGTACTTTGTGGGTGTGTGCATGTATACACATGCATTATTGGTAATCCTATTTACAGGCAACAGTTTGAACTCACAAGGTCATAGCCTCCTAGAGTGACCATAGAGATTAGATCAGAGGGAGTTCCCAACAGCCAGTCAGTCAGCCAACCAACCAGTCATCCAGTCAGACAGTCAGGAAGACAGACAGACAGACAGACAGACAGTCAAGTCAGGCAGTCAGTCATTCAGCCAACCACCCAGTCAGTCAGTCAGTCATTTAGCAAACTAGCCAGTTAGTCATTCAGTCAGTCATTCAGCCAACCAGCCAATCAGTCAGTCATTCAGCCAACCATCCAGTCAGCCAACCAACCAGTCAGTCATTCAGCCAACCAGTCAGCCAACCAGCCAGCCAGTCAGTCAGTCAGTCAATCAGCCAACCAGCCAGCCAGCCCCTCCTTTCCTGCACTCCATGGAATAGATACAGTGGTGTTGGCTGGACCAATCAGCTGCTTAGACAGCAGGGGTTGAGGCTGGGAGAGAGAGAGGCACAGAGAGGGAGGCTGCATACACATCTCTCACACACACAGGGTTGTTCCTTCTGAGACCAAACACACACACTCTCTCACACACAGACACACTCTGGATCTCTCTTTCACACACTCATAGAGTTTTATTATACACTTTTGATTTTGATTTTGCATGTACATTTTGAATTGGTTTTATTTTTTACATGTTTTCATACAATTAGTACAATACACACATTTGCCAATATGTGCCTTGTTCCAGTTGTCGTGCTGTTGGCTTTTCTGGGTAAGTACCACAATGGTTTTTGAAATACTTTTGCAATACTTAAGCCTGGTTGGTCTGCAGTTCTTGTCTATATGAAGTGCTGTTTCCTCGGTTACTGTAGAGGGCATGGGAAATGGTCACATAACATTTACACAATAATGGTACATTATTATTTTTCAATGTAACCTCCTTGAAATCCACTTGCTTAGTTAATAATTGATTGTTAACTATAAACTATTACTATTAACTATCCCCAATCATTCAAACTAATCTAGCAAATTAATCTAGCAAACTAATCTAGCAAACTAATCTATCAAGTATCAAACTAATCTATCAAGTATCAAACTAATCTATCAAACTTGATGGCAAAAAGCACAGTGATGTTCCAATGTAGTTGTCTTCTGCATGGTTGACTTCACAGGTTCAGAACATACCTGTGGTGTATATTTACATATTACTCTTATGTTACTTTTTCACCCTTAGATACGTTCACTCCACCCGTAGCAACTATACTGTAGCATTTCTCAGGGCTACCCGGGTTAATTGATAGAATTACATGCGCTGAGAGACAATGGGTGCTTCCCAAATGGCACCCTATTCCCTACATAGTGCACTACTTTTGACTAAAGCCCTATGGGCCCTGGTCAAATGTAGTGCACTGTGTAGGGAATAGGGTGCCATTTGGGATGCAGATAATGTTATCGCCCTATAGTTTCAGACAATGTTATCGCCCCATTGGGTAGCAAGGGTTATAGACATTTAATCCATAATTAATACATGGATTGGCTCACGCAGCTGTATTTGGCGCCAGTAGCCTATTCTCCATGGCTGATTTGAGCTCTTGTATGAAATTCGTTCATGGGGTAACGTGAGACCAGTGTTATTTGAATGAATGTGTGTCACTAGCTTAGATCAGGTGAGCAGTATACTCCTGGTAAGGGGGCATAGCAGTTAATTGAGAGGTGGAGTCCAATAGATTACATTCATAGGTGCTTTGTTTACTTCCTCCAGATATCCTAATATTGATGTTTACTGCATACATTACATTCATAACAGTCCTGAGTCATAGGCTATCATTCGGCTAGAATATGAAGGTATATTAACTGGTAGGCGTTTCTGTTTTATAGACTACTGCATGCATGTTGATTACTTAATATTACTAATGCGCTGCAGCTATCTGTCATCATCTCATGTTAAATATACTAGCTATTGAAATTACATTGATGATGAAATGTACTAGTTATTGACATTCAGTGGTGTAAAGTACTTAAGTAA
This sequence comes from Coregonus lavaretus, assembly GCF_964263955.1. Taxonomy (NCBI): domain Eukaryota; kingdom Metazoa; phylum Chordata; class Actinopteri; order Salmoniformes; family Salmonidae; genus Coregonus; species Coregonus lavaretus. The sequence goes on from NW_028158102.1 coordinate 62,101, forward strand.
AAATACTTTAAAGTACTACTTAAGTAGTTGTTTTGGGTATCTGTACTTTTACTTTTACTTCACTACATTCCTAAAGAAAAGAATGTACTTTTTACTCCATGTATTTTCCCTGACACCCAAAAGTACTTGTTACATTTTGAATGCTTAGCAGGACAGGAAAATTGTCTAATTCACACACTTATCAAGAGAACATCCTTGGTCATCCCTACTGCCTCTGATCTGGCGGACTCACTAAACACACATGCTTCGTTTGTAAATGATTTCTGAGTGTTGGAGTGTGCCCCTGGCTATCTGTAAATTTAAAAAACAAGGAAATGGTGCCGTCTGGTTTGGTTAATATAAGGAATTTGAAATTATTTATACTTTTACTTTTGATACGTAAGTATATTTTAGCAATTACATTTACTTTTGATACTTAAGTATATTTAAAACCAAATACTTTTAGACTTTTACTCAAGTAGGATTTTACTGGGTGACTTGCACTTTTACTTGAGTCATTTTCTATTAAGGTACTGTATCTTTACTTTTACTCAAGTATGAACATTGGGTACTTTTTCCACCACTGTTGACATTACAGTGATGATGAAATATACTATCTATTGACATTACAGTGATGATAAAATATTCTAGCTATTGACATTACAGTGATGATGAAATGTACTAGTTATTGAAATTACAGTGATGATGAAATATACTAGCTATTGACATTACAGTGATGATGAAATATACTAGTTATTGACATTACAGTGATGATACAAATATACTAGCTATTGACATTCCAGTGATGATGAAATATACTAGCTATTGACATTACAGTGATGATGAAATATACTAGCTATTGACATTCCAGTGATGAGGAAGTTACTGTAATAGTGGGGAAAACCCTCTCTACATGCCTTGGAAACTATTTTAGTTTAACCACTGCTACTGTATAGTCGTCAATACTTAAGCTTGAAGAAATATCATAAACCACATCACTTTAAGATGATCCTTAAAGGCCTAGTGCAGTCAAAAACATGAATTTCCTGTGTTTTATATATATTTCCACACTATGGCCCCCATAGTGGTTGAAATAATACTGTGAAATTGTGAAGATTATGATAATGCCCTTTTACTGTAAGAGCTGTTTGAAAAGACCGTCAGAAATTTCAGCCTGTTTTGGTGAGATGGAGCTTTGGCTAGATCAATAAGAAAGAGAGTTCCAAACCTCTCTGCCAATTGCAGCTAGTTTTCAGTTTTCCCCTCCCCACTCAGACCACTCCAAGACAGTCCTAACAAAATTCTTGCTTGAGAAATGGTCCTTTATCAAGAAGCTATTTTGGTTTCTTTTTGGCCATTTTAATTGAGAACAATCACAGTAAGGTACTTAGTTGTTCCCCAGAAATGATACTGAGATAAAAACGGCTGCATTGGACCTTTAAGAACTTCCTGGAGAAGTTTGAAAGATCACCATCAATTACTAAACTTGTCAGTTATTATGTCCATAATGGCAAAGCATGTAAACACTCCAAAACAATTCAGATGTAACATAATAGGGACTTACTTCCTTATTTCCACGTTTGTCTGTCTGTCTCTCTGTCTGTTTGGCTGTGTTTTTCAGGTTCCAGTTCCTGTACCCGGTTTCAGGCCAACCTAAACATGGGGGGAGTCATGGGATGGGTGCGGTTTGACTCCACCAATCAGACGGCGACCGTGAACATCACCGGTACCGGAACCTGTGGTTCGTCGCTCAACCTCTCCCTGAGTGTGTTCCCTGTGATGTTCGGCCATTTTGCTCAGCCTTGCCTTGAAGTCAATGTAGGAGCGAGCATCTTCTCGTTCACAATCGATCCATTCTCATCCAACACCACTGTTAATATGTCCAGTCTATTTAAGCAGAGGCCGAATCTGGATGACCTTTCATTGACCTTGGAGACGTGCAACGGCACCAAAGCTTGTACAGTCATAAGTGGTCAAACCACAGTTCAGACGTGGCAGGCCAGGTTCTTCAGCTCGGTCGCCGGCGACATTTACATCAGGCAGAACGTCGGACAGACCCACGCCAGGGTCCTCACAAACTTGGCCACAATTGGTCAGGTCGGTGCTATGGCAACCAACGTCAACATCTTGACGTCGCAGAGTTCTGCTAGAGACTGTAAGGCTCTTCTAGATAGTCTGGAACCCTCATCTCTCACCCAGCTTGGGGAACTGAAAGTAGGCACCCCTCTCACACCCGTAAAGTCTCGTTTGGACCTCACTAGTGTCAGCTCCAACACTCGTTTCGCTCTCCTGAAACTGGGCTCTTCGAGTTATACGTGCGCTGAGATCAGAACAATGGACAGGAAGGAGGTGAGCGCCCTGGTGAACATGAGAGGGGTCAAGGGTTACTTCCTCTTCAGGCAGGCCTCGCCGTTCGACGTTACAGAACTGAGAGTGAATCTGACCAATCTGGGGAGCCGGGTCGGACCTTATCACATCCACCACTTCCCCACACCTCCTATGAGGTCACCGCCGCAGACGACCTGCTCCAACGACAACGTTGGAGACCATTGGAACCCGTTCGGGATAGACACTAAAGATCCCACCTACCCCTCTGGACCTGGGTCGACCCACGACCGGTATGAAGTAGGGGACCTCAGCGCCAGGCATGGGTCACTAAAGGGTAAAGCTGAGATGGACGCAGATTTCACAGACTTCAACCTCCCTTTGTTCGGACAGAACAGCATAGTGGGTCGGTCTGCGGTAATCCACCAACCGGATGGAGCTAGGTTCCTGTGCGCCTACATATGCTACCCAGGAGAGGTGCACGTAGCCAGGGCTATGTTCCGACACCCTGTGGTGGGTATGGTCCAGTTCGTCCAACTCAAGAGCAACCCGTTGTCTGATGTCACAGTCTTCATGGATCTGTCCTATGGGAGACCCTCCGTGAACGCTACACGTAACCACCACTGGCACATCCACATGTATCCTATTAGCTCAGAGATGGACACGGACAAGGGGAGGTGCGGGACCACGGGGGGCCACTGGAACCCCTTCAATGTGGACACGGGCGATTCAAGCTACCCCCTCCACTGTGGCCCCTCCAGCCCCTTTTCCTGCGAGGTGGGGGACCTCTCCAAAAAGCACAGCACCCTCGACCTGGGGACCCGAGTGGGTGGAGTGGCGGCCAAACACTTCTTCACAGATACCACTTCCTGGTTGGCACATCTGGCAGGATCGGGCTCCATGATTGGTCGATCGGTGGTGATCCACAGCGCGGAGGGCGCCGCCCCCAGGATAGCCTGTGCTAACCTCACAGAGGTCCGGATGCCCGCGGCGGTCTTGGGCCCCTGGCATGGACCAGAGGCCTCCAGGGGCCAAATCCGGTTTTCCCAGGCTTTCCCTCAGGGCCCAACCATGATGGACATCTCCCTGGCTGGACTCAGCTCCAGGGCTGGGGGCTACCATGTCCACATGCTACCTATCAGTACCACAGGTACTCTTTCATGTTCTTTATAATGGGAGCCAGATGTCCTTGAGTGTTGTGAAAGTCCTCTAGTGTTCTGAGTGTATGTTCAGCCTTTGTTTGTATATCTGTTCATTCATTTCAAAGTTGTAACTGTTTTGTAATATGAATAGATTACTTGATAAAATCTTAATTTTTTGAAACCCAAAGTATCAATCCTTTTCCCTTATTTTGTGAAAGGCGTCTATCAAATAAAACATATTATTTGTAATATTACAGGGGAGCCCTGCTCGGACAACAACATCATGGGCCACTTCAACCCCTTCTCCTGGAATGTGTCTGCTTCTCCTGCTCCGGGGTCAGGGACTGTGGATGAATATGAGACTGGGGACATCAGCGGGAAGTTCGGGATGCTGACGAATCAGAACCAGACACAGACTCAGTATTTGGATGGAAATATGCCGATGACAGGGCCGAACAGTATAGTGGGGAGGTCGTTGGTCATTCACTACACTAACGGATCCAGGTGAGTGTGGGGATTTTGTGTGTGTGAAGAGTGAGAGAGAGGGTAGCGAGAGAGAGAGAGAGAGAGAGAGAGAGAGAGAGAGAGAGAGAGAGAGAGAGAGAGAGAGAGAGAGAGAGAGAGGGAGAGACAGAGGGAGAGAAAGGGAGGGAGGGAGAGACAGAGAGAGAGAAAGGGAGGGAGGGAGGGGAGAATGTGTCCTTTGTCATGGGTCTGTATAGCCACAGTTTCCTCCAGGAGTGCTATAAACAGCCAAACCAAGGCGGAAAGATTGTATCAGGTGGTGTGTGATTAATTTAGGACGGCTGTAGACTTGGTTCCTCTTTGGGTCACATGTGTGATACCTTGACATTTATGAACAGAACCTGTGTCAAAGTTTGAACGTTTTACATTACCTTACCATTCCTCTTCAGCTCAGTCAGTTCACGCAGAAAATGTCGGACTCAAATCAAACACTGTACTCATGTAAAAGGGAGGTAGCTATAGTCCCTTTTTTACATGGGGGACACAGACATTTGAGTCATTTAGCAGTCACTCTTAACCAGAGCAACGTACAGTACTGAGTGCATACACTTTTTTACTGGTCCCCCGTGGGAATCGAACTCACAACTCTGGTGTTGCAAGCATCATGCTCTACATGGGACTATACAGGACAGCTCACATTATTACCTTGAACAATGCTTGTTTGGCACAAGAAGAAGCCAAACAGGTAGAGTAGGGCCATTATAGGGTAGGATGTCTGCAATACTGTAACATCATCTCTTATTGTGGGGTTGACTTCTAAAGGGAGTATGTGGTCAGTCTTCTGAATCGGCACCATATAGGCCTACAGTGTTATACATTTTACAACAATACATTTTATAACACATCTGAATCATGTTTTGCATCCCTATTGCACTGTTTCATTTTTGAGTCATTCACAATAATTGTTTTCTTTAATGAGTTAATATTTTGTCTATTTGTGTTTGTGAACTCCAGGATGCGGTGTGCTGACATCTCAGCTGAGAATGCAACAGATGGACACTGGGTGTTTGCCAAGGCTGTCTTCAAAAGCACAGTGACAGGGACAGTCACACTGGTAAGACCTGGATCTCTCCTTTGCTCTCTACAATGTTCAGATGACACAAAAGTACTTCATTGGTTTGAATCCAGTCTAATGCTATTTCAGCAAAAATCTCTATATTTCATACTGCCTCTTCTCTATCCAATAAAGCATTAAATACCAAAGATATACACACAAAAAAAATACTTAATTATTGCCTACAGGGGAAACCTATTTAGACTAATTCAGACCATGAGGAATACAAGAACACTCATCTGCAGGGGTGGATGTTATCCCATTTATTATATGTCCCAGGAGAGTAAGCTGGTGAATCATTACAAAGCTGCCACAAAAACATGACACTGTATTTTCTGCTGCGCCAGACAGTGAATTAATTAGGGCTGTGGCAGAGTCCTGTGTGTGACAATGGGGCGTGTGTCTGGATCTGTGTGTGTATATCTGTGCGTGTTTGTGTTTGTCTATGTGTGTCTATTGCTGCGTTTACACAGGCAGCCCAATTCTGATGTTTCTTTTCACTAATTGGTCTCTTGAAAATATTTGATGTGATTGGTCAAAAGACCAATTAGTGGAAAAAGATCAGAATTGCGCTCCCTGTGTAAACACAGCCTAAGAGTGTACCACTGGCCTGTAGAGTCATGTGCTGAGATTCCGTGTAAAATGTTCTAGTATCTAGCAGCCCCCGGCAGCCCCCAGTCTAAAGCACTCAGGAGAACAGCTGTATTTGTCAGGCTCCTATACAGACCTGTGTCCTCTACAGTGTATCTCTATTACTGTATAGGATGCTTAGATAACCAATCAAATATCCTTTCAAATATTATGGTCTATCAGATGAAGGATTTGTGTGCTCTTTACAGACAGTTTAGATCACCTGGTATGAGCGTCCCATAAAACAAGTGCTAATATAGCTTTGCTGATAGGACAGCAGTATGTTCATGTTCCCAGTGAAGTAAGATTGCATAACCTTAAAACACCTGGTTAAATTACATTGACTCAGTAACTAGTCTAACAGTATACTCTACTGTCTTCAGTCCCATTGACTCAGTAGCTAGTCTAACAGTATACTCTACTGTCTTCAGTCCCATTGACTCAGTCGCTAGTCTAACAGTATACTCTACTGTCTTCAGTTCCATTGACTCAGTAGCTAGTCTAACAGTATACTCTACTGTCTTCAGTTCCATTGACTCAGTAGCTAGTCTAACAGTATACTCTACTGTCTTCAGTCCCATTGACTCAGTAGCTAGTCTAACAGTATACTCTACTGTCTTCAGTCCCATTGACTCAGTAGCTAGTCTAACAGTATACTCTACTGTCTTCAGTCCCATTGACTCAGTCGCTAGTCTAACAGTATACTCTACTGTCTTCAGTTCCATTGACTCAGTAGCTAGTCTAACAGTAAAGTACTGTCTTCAGTCCCATTGACTCAGTCGCTAGTCTAACAGTATACTCTACTGTCTTCAGTTCCATTGACTCAGTAGCTAGTCTAACAGTAAAGTACTGTCTTCAGTCCCATTGACTCAGTAGCTAGTCTAACAGTATACTCTACTGTCTTCAGTCCCATTGACTCAGTAGCTAGTCTAACAGTATACTCTACTGTCTTCAGTCCCATTGACTCAGTCGCTAGTCTAACAGTATACTCTACTGTCTTCAGTCCCATTGACTCAGTCGCTAGTCTAACAGTATACTCTACTGTCTTCAGTTCCATTGACTCAGTCGCTAGTCTAACAGTATACTCTACTGTCTTCAGTCCCATTGACTCAGTAGCTAGTCTAACAGTATACTCTACTGTATTCAGTCCCAGCAGACTTTTCTGGATGGCAGCTACAGTGACATCACTCTGGAGGTGGACGTGCGGTCATCACAGGTGCTAGACGTAAGCATGCATGGATCTCTTGGATCTGTTCAATCTCTTTTAATAGAAACAAAAAAAACGTATGTCACATTATTTGTTGTTATCTAATTTATAGCCTTATCACAGGTAGGTTCCATCGAAAAAGGGAGCCTGGAAAAATATCCTATTTTTGTGACAACAAATAACTTATGTCACATAGTTGCTGTTATCTAGCCCACTGTGCAATCTCGGCATCCAGAAATCAATCAAAGTCAATCAATCAAATGTATTTATAAAGCTCTTTTTACATCAGCAGTTGACACAAAGTGCTTATACAGAAACCCAGCCTAAAACTCCAAAGAGCAAGCAATGCAGATGTAGAAACAATGTAGAAACAAATCAGCTGCTCTGTAGCATTTTAATTTTAGTTCTATTAGAAAAGGGAAGCCGTATAAAAAGAATGGTAAAACATCAGAGAAATAATAATGTTTTTCCGACTGTAACCAGGTAACAGAGGTTTCCTGGATCATCACTGGTATTCGCTCTGAGGTGAACGAGAGCCAGTGTACCAGTGCTGGGGACACGTTTAACCCCTTCAACATGGAAGCTGGGGTGAGTTTATTCTCTCATTTTCACTTACAATACATCATGGCCCTTATTCATAAAGCGTCTAGGATAGATCAGCACTCCTACTCTGAGATGCTTTATGAATAAGGGCCCAGTACATAGCCTCATAGGATCATTTCACCCACTGTGTAGCACTGATCTCTGTTTTATTTCAACTTTAAAGTTCCACTTGATCAACAAGTCTTATGGAATCCAACGGAACTGTATTTGATATGCCATAGAATCTTTGTCTTTGACAATGTCACAGTTGTTGGGTTTTGAGTTTGCAAGAAAGGCATTTCACTGTACTTGTGCATGTGACATTAAAACTTGAAACTACACCACAACCACAACCATACACCTCACATTGTTTTCATAACCAGAAGTGAAAGTGTTTGTTAGAATTGGTTTCAATAGAATTAGAATGACTAATGATTCTAAATCTATGTTGATTTCATAGAAATAGAATGAGTAGAACAATGAGTGGAACCTCTGACCCAGCCCTATTGACTTGAAAGGGGACTTCCCTTCTAGTAATTCTATTTCTATGGTTGGTTCCATCCTCTCCTCTGTTCTGTTCTCTCTCAGAGCTCCAGTTGTTCCCGTGACAACGCTCTGAGTTGTGAGGTGGGAGACCTGACCACCAGACAGGGGACAGTCAGCCTGACACACAGACAGCTGTACACCGACACCAGCATACAACTGGCAGGGGACTACACAGGTAACAGACACAAATTGTCTGTTCAGGAATCTAGACTCCTTTAGTATGCATATAAAACATAATAGTGATGTATTGTCATTACACACTCACTGAACTGCAATCCAAAATTGTTGCGTCACATTGTTTCCCAAGAGAATCAAGTTTCATGAGAAAAATGTCAACCGTCTTCACTATTAGGGGATATGTCATGTGTGAAACAACAAAGTAATTTAGGTGATAATCTAAAAAGTATATTTCTGACTTTGGTGCTGTTGTTGATGTTGTTGTTGTAGTGGTCCACAGGTCCCTGGTCCTGAGGAGCGGCAGCAAGGTCTTGGCGTGTGCCGTCATTCTTCCAGAATCCCCTTGGGCAGAGCAGACCTTCCCCAACGTCATTTCTTTCAGCAGGTGGGTGTGATTGACCCGACTGGGTATTAAACCGCCTGTGAACTCAAGACTGTGTTAGCCCATCAAGCTAAAACCCACAGGCGTTAGTGTTGGGAGCCAATATGTGTGAACCCTCTGTGGAAAGGGTTCTACCTGAAACCAAAAAGGGTTCTCCAAAGGGTTCTCCTTAGGTTCTAGATAGCACCTTTTTTTCTAAGAGTGTATTCTCGCCACCTCCAGCCAGCCACCACACGTGCCACACCTGTATAAGACGATGGAGGGTTCATTGGCAACTATGTGACACAACTCATTGATCACATCTTCATAAAGGGTTTGGCCCAGTGCCAATAGTCGAACCACAAAAACAATCCAACCATATCTCAAATACTTTAGATGATAATACACCATCACTAGTCCTGTATTATGGGATTACAGTACATCATCATCAGGTCTGATTTCATTATTACTGAAAAAGGATACAAGTGTGAAATATAAAGATCCAGTCCATTAAAAAAATTGGAGGCCCCTTACACTTCAGTGTTGTGATGCAAAAATTCTAGTAAAATGTATAGCGCATAGAATTAAAAAGGTATTGTTGGACATTATTCATTCTAATCAGACAGGCTTTTTACATGGACGATACATTGGAGATAATATAAGGCAAGTACTGGAAACAATAGAACACTAGGGCCAGGCCTGCTAGGGCCAGGCCTGCTATTCATAGCAGACTTTGAAAAGGCATTTGATAAAGTATGACTGGAGTTTATATATAAATGCCTGGAGCATTTCAATTTTGGAGAATCTAGGTGTAAAATAGTAAATAATGGCTATTTCTCAGAAAGTTTTAAACTGTCAAGAGGCGTAAAACAAGGTTGTCCACTATCGGCATATCTATTTATTATGGCCATCGAAATGTTAGCTATGAAAATCAGATCCAACAATAATATCAAGGGATTAGAAATCCAGGGCTTAAAAACAAAGGTGTCATTGTACCCTGATGATTAATGTTTTCTTTTAAACCCACAACTTGAATCCCTCCACAGCCTCATAGAGGATCTAGATACATTTTCTAACCTCTCTGGATTACAACCAAATTATGATAAATGTACTATATTACGCATTGGATCACTAAAAAATAACATTTTTACATTACCATGTAGTTTACCAATAAAATGGTCTGATGGTGAGGTGGATATACACGGAATACATATCCCAAATGAAATAAATGATCTCACTCCAATACATTTTAATAGAAGGTTAGCAAAAATAGATAAGCTCTTGCTACCATGGAAAGGTAAATACCTGTCTATTTGTGGAAATATCACCCTGATTAACACTTTAGTATTATCCCAGTTTACCTATTTGCTTATGGTCTTGCCTACGCCTAGCGAACAGTTTTTTAAATTATATGAGACATTTTTTTTCCATTTTATTTGGATCGGCAAGCCAGACAAAATTAAACGGGCCTATTTATATAATGAATATGAATTCGGAGGACATAAATTATTAAATATTAAAGCATTAGACCTATCACTAAAAACTTCAGTCATACAAACGTTATACTTAAATCCAAACTGGTTCTCTAGCAAATTAGTAAGATTGTCTCACCCCATGTTCAAGAATGGCCTTTTTCCCTTTATTCAGATTACAACCTCTCACTTTAAGTTATTTGAAAAGGAAATCATCTCCCAAATATCACTATTTCTAAAACAAGTCATAGAAAGTTGGTTGCAATTTCAATTTAATCATCCAGAAACGACAGAACAAATAATGCAACAAATATTGTGGTTGAACTACAATATACTAATTGATAAAAAAATGTTGTTGTTTGAAAAAGGTATAATCTTTGTAAATTATATCATAGGTAGGACTGGTGGAGTTATGTCGCACATGCAGCTAACAAAAACATATGGAAATGTCTGCTCTACCCAAAATTACAACCAAATAATTGCAGCATTACCGCAAAATTGGAAGAGGAACGTGGAAGGGGGAAAAAGTAAGGAACTTGTCTGTCGGCCCTGCATTAAAGAACATAATTGGTTAAAGAAAATTGTGATTAATAAAAAAGTATACCAGTTTCATTTAAGGGCCAAAGGATTGACAGCCGTCCCATATAGATTGCAAAATAGTTGGGAAGAGATTTTTGACATACAGTTGAAGTCGGAAGTTTACATACACGTAAGTTGGAGTCATTAAAACTTGTTTTTCAACCACTCCACACATTTCTTGTAAACAAACTATAGTTTTGGCAAGTCGGTTAGGACATCTACAGTGGGGAAAAAAAGTATTTAGTCAGCCACCAATTGTGCAAGTTCTCCCACTTAAAAAGACGAGAGAGGCCTGTCATTTTCATCATAGGTACACGTCAACTATGACAGACATATTGAGAAAAATAATTCCAGAAAATCACATTGTAGGATTTTTTATGAATTTATTTGCAAATTATGGTGGAAAATAAGTATTTGGTCAATAACAAAAGTTTCTCAATACTTTGTTATATACCCTTTGTTGGCAATGACACAGGTCAAACGTTTTCTGTAAGTCTTCACAAGGTTTTCACACACTGTTGCTGGTATTTTGGCCCATTCCTCCATGCAGATCTCCTCTAGAGCAGTGATATTTGGGGCTGTCGCAGGGCAACACAGACTTTCAACTCCCTCCAAAGATTTTCTATGGGGTTGAGATCTGGAGACTGGCTAGGCCACTCCAGGACCTTGAAATGCTTCTTACGAAGCCACTCCTTCGTTGCCCGGGCGGTGTGTTTGGGATCATTGTCATGCTGAAAGACCCAGCCATGTTTCATCTTCAATGCCCTTGCTGATGGAAAGAGGTTTTCACTCAACATCTCACGATACATGGCCCCATTCATTCTTTCCTTTACACGGATCAGTCGTCCTGGTCCCTTTGCAGAAAAACAGCCCCAAAGCATGATGTTTCCACCCCCATGCTTCACAGTAGGTATGGTGTTCTTTGGATGTAACTCAGCATTCTTTGTCCTCCAAACACGACGAGTTGAGTTTTTACCAAAAAGTTTCATCTGACCATATGACATTCTCCCAATCCTCTTCTGGATCATCCAAATGCACTCTAGCAAACTTCAGACGGGCCTGGACATGTACTGGCTTAAGCAGGGGGACACGTCTGGCACTGCAGGATTTGAGTCCCTGGCGGCGTAGTGTGTTACTGATGGTAGGCTTTGTTACTTTGGTCCCAGCTCTCTGCAGGTCATTCACTAGGTCCCCCCGTGTGGTTCTGGGATTTTTGCTCACCGTTCTTGTGATCATTTTGACCCCACGGGGTGAGATCTTGCGTGGAGCCCCAGATCGGGGGAGATTATCAGTGGTCTTGTATGTCTTCCATTTCCTAATAATTGCTCCCACAGTTGATTTCTTCAAACCAAGCTGCTTACCTATTGCAGATTCAGTCTTCCCAGCCTGGTGCAGGTCTACAATTTTGTTTCTGGTGTCCTTTGACAGCTCTTTGGTCTTGGCCATAGTGGAGTTTGGAGTGTGACTGTTTGAGGTTGTGGACAGGTGTCTTTTATACTGATAACAAGTTCAAACAGGTGCCATTAATACAGGTAACGAGTGGAGGACAGAGGAGCCTCTTAAAGAAGAAGTTACAGGTCTGTGAGAGCCAGAAATCTTGCTTGTTTGTAGGTGACCAAATACTTATTTTCCACCATAATTTGCAAATAAATTCATTAAAAATCCTACAATGTGATTTTCTGGATTTATTTTTCTCAATTTGTCTGTCATAGTTGACGTGTACCTATGATGAAAATTACAGGCCTCTCTCATCTTTTTAAGTGGGAGAACTTGCACAATTGGTGGCTGACTAAATACTTTTTTCCCCCACTGTACCCTGTGCATGACACAAGTAACTTTTCCAACAATTGTTTACAGACAGATTTTTTCACTTATAATTCACTGTATCACAATTCCAGTGGGTCAGAAGTTTACATACACTAAGTTGACTGTGCCTTTAAACAGCTTGGAAAATTCCAGAAAATTATGTCATGGCTTTAGAAGCTTCTGATAGGCTAATTGACATCATTTGAGTCAATTGGAGGTGTACCTGTGGATGTATTTCAAGGCCTACATTCAAACGCAGTGCCTCTTTGCTTGACATCATGGGAAAATCAAAAGAAATCAGCCAAGACCTCAGGAAAAAATTTTGTAGACCTCCACAAGTCTGGTTCATCCTTGGGAGCAATTTCCAAATGCCTGAAGGTACCACGTTTATCTGTACAAACAATAGTACGCATGTATAAACACCATGGGACCACGCAGCCGTCATACCGCTCAGGAAGGAGACGCGTTCTGTCTCCTAGAGATTAACGTACTTTGGTGCGAAAAGTGCAAATCAATCCCAGAACAACAGCAAAGGATCTTGTGAAGATGCTGGAGGAAACAGGTACAAAAGTATCTATATCCACAGTAAAACGAGTCCTATATCGACATAACCTGAAAGGCCGCTCAGCAAGGAAGAAGCCACTGCTCCAAAACCACCATAAAAAAGCCAGACTACGTTTTCAACTGCACATGGGAACAAAGATTGTACTTTTTGGAGAAATGTCCTCTGGTCTGATGAAACAATAATATAACTGTTTGGCCATAATGACAAGGGGGATGGTTGCAAGCCGAAGAACACCATCCCAACCGTGAAGCACGGGGGTGGCAGCATCATGCTGTGGAGGTGCTTTGCTGCAGGAGGGACTGGTGCACTTCACAAAATAGATGGCATCATGAGGAAGGAAAAATATGTGGATACATTGAAGCAACATCTCAAGACATCAGTTAGGAAGTTAAAGCTTGGTCGCAAATGGGTCTTCCAAATGGACAATGACCCCTAGCATACTTCCAAAGTTGTGGCAAAATGGCTTAAGGACAACAAAGTCAAGGTATTGGAGTGGCCATCACAAAGCCCTGACCTCAATCCTATAGAAAATGTGTGGGCAGAACTGAAAAAGCGTGTGCGAGCAAGGAGGCCTACAAACCTGACTCAGTTACACCAGCTCTGTCAGGAGGAATGGGCCAAAATTCACCCAACTTATTGTGGGAAGCATGTGGAAGTCTACCCGAAACATTTGACCCAAGTTAAACAATTTAAAGGCAATGCTACCAAATACTAATTGAGTGTATGTAAACTTCTGACCCACTGGGAATGTGATGAAAGAAATAAAAGCTACTATTATTCTGACATTTCACATTCTTAAAATAAAGTGGTGATCCTAACTGACCTAAAACAGGGAATTTTTACTAGGATTAAATGTCAGGAATTGTGAAAAACTGAGTTTATATGTATTTGGCTAAGGTGTATGTAAACTTCCGACTTCAACTGTACCGATTCCATGGCATAGTGTTTATGAACTGACACGCAAAACGACGCCGGATTCAAAACGTATAATTTTTCCATTTAAATTATTATACAAAATTCTTGCTACCAATAGAATGTTATTTATATGGGGGATACAATCTTCCCAGCTGTGTAGATTTTGCAGCAAAGAGACAGAATTATTAGATCATTTGTTTTGGTACTGTCCATTTGTAGCTTGTTTTTGGACACAGGTCCAGGAATGGCTGAAGGATTTCAATATTTACCTGGAGCTAACCCTGCAGATAGCCCTACTGAGTGATCTGAAAAGTCATAGTCAATCGATCAATAATATAATAATACTTTTAGCAAAAATGTTTATTTTCAATTTACAATCTGTAGAAACAATGAGAATAGAAGGGTTCAGACCTTTTGTGAAAAATCACAGTACAGTTGAAAAATATATGGCAAATAGAAATCCAATATGGATGGTGTTAAGCGATAGATGGGAGGTGTTGAATGGAGCTGAAGGATGGGACTAAAAACAACTAACAACAACTAATAACAACAAGATAGCTAATGTAAAGCATACTGTGTCCATAATAAGTATATAGGTTGAGAGCTTTTGTGAAAGAGCACAGCTAGAAAGATATGGCATATAGAAGCAAACCGGATGGACATCATGAAAATTATCGGAGAGGTTGAGGGTAGAGGAAGTTCAGGAGTAAAAACAAACAAAATATAATTATTGTAAAATTGACTGTGTCCATAAAATGTATATAGTATGTATTAGCTGGAAGTAGAGGCCTAAGCATTGTTCACTAGTGTCACGAGGGTCGATGTCGTCTAAATATGACCAAGGCGCAGCGTGTCCAAGAAACATGACTTTATTAATATCAAAGTCTGGAACAAAACAACAAAACACGACCGATACGTGAAGTCCTCTGCCACGCTGACAGAATAAAGAACAAAAACCCACAACTCCCACAAGAAAACATACAGAATAAATATGGCTCCCAATCAGAGATAACGAGCCGACAGCTGACACTCGTTACCTCCGATTGGGAGTCAATGACCAAACCTAGAAATACAACCAACAGAAAGGCAAACCTAGAAATACAAAACCAAAACCCAACAAATCAAAATACACCCTGGCTCAAATACAAAAGTCCCAGAGCCAGAGTGTCACAGTACCCCCCCCTAAAGGTGCGCACTCCGGGCGCACCAGCATACAGTCTAGGGGAGGGTCTGGGTGGGCGTCTGTCCACGGTGGCGGTTCTGGCCCTGGTCGTGGTCCCCACCCCACCTTAGTCACTATCCGCTTCCGTAGCCTCCTCCACATGACCACCCCCCAACTACACCCCACTGGATTAAGGGGCGGCACCGGACTAAAGGGCAGCACCGGACTAAGGGGCAGAACCAGGATAAGGGGCAGCACCAGGCTAAGGGACAGCACCGGACTCAATGGCGGATCCTGGCTGGCTGGCTCTGGCGGGTCCTGGCTGGACGGCTCTGGCGGATCCTGGCTGGACGGCTCATGGCTGGCTGAAGGATCTGGCTGCTCATGGCTGGCTGACGGATCTGGCTGCTCATGGCTGGCCGACGGATCTGGCTGCTCATGGCTGGCCGACGGATCTGGCTGCTCATGGCTGGCTGACGGATCTGGCTGCTCATGGCTGGCTGACGGATCTGGCTGCTCATGGCTGGCCGACGGATCTGGCTGCTCATGGCTGACTGACGGATCTGGCTGCTCATGGCTGGCTGACGGATCTGGCTGCTCATGGCTGGCTGACGGATCTGGCTGCTCATGGCTGGCGGAAGGCTCTGGCTGATCCTGTCTGGCAGAAGGCTCTGGCTGATCCTGTCTGGCAGAAGGCTCTAGCGGCTCCGGTCTGGCGGACGGCTCTGACGGCTCATGGCAGACGGGCGGCTTAAGCGCCTTTGGGCAGACGGGCAGTTCAGGCCCCGTTGGGCAGACGGCAGACTCTGGCCGTCTGAGGCGCACCGTAGGCCTGGTGCGTGGTGCCGGAACTGGAGGTACCGGGCTGAGGACACGCATCTCAGGGCTAGTGCGGGGAGAAGCAACAGGGTATGCTGGACCCTGGGGACGCACATAAGGGCTAGTGCGGAGAGCCGGAACAGGGCATGCTGGACCCTGGGGACTCACATCAGGCCTAGTGCGGAGAGCCGGAACAGGGCATGCTGGACCCTGGGGACTCACATAACGCCTAGTGCGGAGAGCCGGAACAGGGCATGCTGGACCCTGGGGACTCACATAGCGCCTAGTGCGGGGAGAAGGAACAGGGCATGCTGGACCCTGGGGACTCACATAAGGCCTAGTGCGGAGAGCCGGAACAGGGCATGCTGGACCCTGGGGACTCACATAACGCCTAGTGCGGAGAGCCGGAACAGGGCATGCTGGACCCTGGGGACTCACATAACGCCTAGTGCGGGGAGAAGGAACAGGGCATGCTGGACCCTGGGGACGCACATAAGGGCTAGTGCGGAGAGCAGCAACAGGACGCACAGGACTCGGGGAACACACAGGAGGCTTGGTGCGTGGTGTAGGCACTGGTGGTACTGAGCTGGAGCTGGGAGGTGGCGCCGGAAATACCGGACCGTGCAGGCTTACAGGCCCCCTTGAGCACTGAGCCTGCCCAACCTTACCCGGGTTGATGCTCCCCGTCGCCCGACCAGTACGGGGAGGTGGAATAACCCGCACCGGCCTATGTGGGCGAACCGGGAACACCATGCGTAAGGCTGGTGCCATGTACGCCGGCCCGAGAAGACGCACTGGTAGCCGGATGCGTTGGGCCGGCTTCATGACTTCTGGCTCAACGCTCACTCTAACCCGGCCGATACGTGGAGCTGGGATGGTGACGCACACCACAGGCGTAGTGCGTAGAGCAGGAACCGGCCGGGCTGGGCTGGCGACGCACATCGTGGACCTGGTGCGTGGAGTAGGAACAGGCCGAGCTGGGCTGGCGACGCACATCGTGGACCTGGTGCGTGGAGTAGGAACAGGCCGGTCCGTACCGGGAACACACACCACTGGCCTTAACTGGGGATCAGGAACGGGCCGGACCGGACTGGCAACACACCTCAGTCTCTCACGCCGTGCCACGACAACTTCCCTCCCTCTACTCGCCAATGGCTCCCGTAATCCGAAAGCCTTCTCTCCACCTCTACCTGTGGCAGCCTCCTGCTGCCCAGCCGCCCAAGCCATGTGCCCCCCCCCAAAAATTCTTTGGGGTTGCCTCTCATCCTTCCGACGATGGCCCTGCCGACGCCGTTGCTCCTCTCTCCGTCGCCTCTCCACTGTCTCGCTCCATGGACGGCGATCCATCCCATCCAGGATTTCCTCCCAAGTCCATGACCCTTTTCCGTCCAGTATCTCCTCCCATGTCCATGAATCCTTTATAGGTGGATACTGTTGCCGCTTGACACGCTGCTTGGTCCTATGATGGTGGGTTTTTCTGTCACGAGGGTCGATGTCGTCTAAATATGACCAAGGCGCAGCGTGTCCAAGAAACATGACTTTATTAATATCAAAGTCTGGAACAAAACAACAAAACACGACCGATACGTGAAGTCCTCTGCCACGCTGACAGAATAAAGAACAAAAACCCACAACTCCCACAAGAAAACATACAGAATAAATATGGCTCCCAATCAGAGATAACGAGCCGACAGCTGACACTCGTTACCTCCGATTGGGAGTCAATGACCAAACCTAGAAATACAACCAACAGAAAGGCAAACCTAGAAATACAAAACCAAAACCCAACAAATCAAAATACACCCTGGCTCAAATACAAAAGTCCCAGAGCCAGAGTGTCACAACTAGTTTACTCCAATTAGGGAAGGGGTGGTGGGGTTGGAATGTATTTTTTAAAAGGATATGTATATATATGTATGTATATGTATTTATATGTATGTATGTGTATATGTATGTGTATGTATGTATATGTAGATATATATACACTACCGTTCAAAAGTTTGGTGTCACCTAGAAATGTCCTTGTTTTCGTAAGAAAACTGTTCAGAGGCGACTGCGTGAATCAGGCCTTCATAGTCGAATTGCTGCAAAGAAACCACTACTAAAGGACACCAATGAGAAGCAGAGACTTGGGCCAAGAAAGGGAAATCTGTCCTTTGGTCTGATGAGACTTTTGGTTCCAACCGCCGTGTCTTTGTGAGACGCAGAGTAGGTGAACGGATGATCTCCGCATGTGTAGTTCCCACCGTGAAGCATGGAGGAGGGGGTGTGATGGTGTGGGGGTGCTTTGCTGGTGACACTGTCTGTGATTTATTTATAATTCAAGGCACACTTAACCAGCATGGCTACCACAGCATTCTGCAGCGATACGCCTTCCCATCTGGTTTAGGCTTAGTGGGACAATCATTTGTTTTTCAACAGGACAATCACCCAACACACCTCCAGGCTGTGTAAGGGCTATTTGACCAAGAAGGAGAGTGATGGAGTGCTGCATCAGATGACCTGGCCCCGACAATCCTCTGACCTCAACCTAATTGAGATGGTTTGGGATGAGTTGGACCGCAGAGTGAAGGAAAAGCGGCCAACAAGTGCTCTGCATATGTGGGAACTCCTTCAAGATTGTTGGAAAAGCATTCCAGGTGAAGCTGGTTGAGAGAATGCCAAGAGTGTGCAAAGCTGTTATCAAGGCAAAGGGTGGCTACTTTAAAGAATCTCAAATATAAACATTTTTTGGTTACTACATGATTCCATATGTGTTATTTCACAGTGTTGATGTCTTCACTATTATTCTACAATGTCGAAAATAGTAAAAATAAAGAAAAACCCTGGAATGAGTAGGTGTGTCCAAACTTTTGACTGGTAGTGTATGTTGTCGTATTTTTTTCTGTGTAGATATGACTTCTGCAGAAGTCAAATGGTATATTTTCCCAACAAATTATAAAAACAATAATACAAACTGTGTATTGTTCATTTGTCTCTCCAGATATGACTTCCGCAGTAGGGTGGCAGAGGTCCTAGAGGTGAACATGTCCAGGGTCACCATCCTTCCAGGGTCTCCTCTGGCCTCAGTGGATGGACTATGCCAGAAAGTCAGCTTCCTTGTCTCAGGTACAGCCAATGATATAGTGCAGTATGTGTATGGGTACAGCACAGTGATGCACAATTTTCTTTTATCAAAATGTCATGCCATCAAGTTTGAAAAATGTTATGTCTCTGAATTACGGAGGCAGTGTGGCACTTAAGACAAATTCAAAACATTACATTGGTAATTCTTGTCTCTGCCCATGCCTATTATCAGCTTCCTTATCTCAGATACAGCCGATGACATACAGTAGTACATTATCGTTTGTCTATGGTTCAGCGCAATGATGCCCAATATTCCTTTATCAAAATCTGCCTGAAAAATGTGTTTTCTATGAATGTCTATATTGTTCAAATGTTATATTCTTTCCAAATAAGACACAGACAAATGTTCCAGCACAAACACTGATAATTGTGGCAAACTCAAAACATTACAAAATTAATTATTGTCTGTGCCCATGATAATATACCAAGTCCCCTCTCCTGACCCTAAAACTGAACATGTAAGGTGTAACAAGGAAGTGTGTGGGTTGTGCTGATGAATCAGATCAGCCTAAAACATCTGACAGTACATGTGGGGGAATTGTTTTAACAATAACAATAAAGTGTAAAGTGTAAAGTCCCAGTGCAGTCCAAACCTCTCTGCCAATAACAGCTAATTTTCAGTTTTCCCCACCCCACTCAGACCACTCCCAGACAGTCCAAGCTAAATTCTTGCTTGAGAAATTGCTCTTTACTAAGAAGCAATTTTTGTGTATTTTTGACCATTTTAAATGAAAACAATCACAGTAAGGTACTTAATTGTTACCCAGAAATGATTTGATATTGAGATAAAAATGGCTGCATTGGACCTTTAAGCACTTGTGAGGGAGATCCCCTAGGGCTTATAGTCTGCAAGCCTACAGCAACTTCAGAAAAACAATAAAGTATCTTCCTCAGTGAGTCATTGAAAGTAGTGAGAAGTTAGTCACCCGTATTCAGAAGTGGTTTCAGGACAGGTTCACTGCAGAGGTGTTGAAGCGATGACAGTAATTCAAGTAAGAATGACAGCTACTGCACATTGTTGAAGTGCTTCAGTACCACGTCACTTAGTTTAAGGTAAACATCAGTTCAAGTCAACTACTGACAGTGACAATACAGTGTAGGCCTATCACCAGTCTAAAGTTATATTGGAAAGGTGTGTGTGTGTGTGTGTGTGTGTGTGTGTGTGTGTGTGTGTGTGTGTGTGTGTGTGTGTGTGTGTGTGTGTGTGTGTGTGTGTGTGTGTGTGTGTGTGTGTGTGTGTGTGTGTGTGTGTGTGTGTGTGTGTGTGTGTGCATGTGTGTGTGCATGCATTTATATTTGGCAAGCCAGTTTCTTGGAGGTCATGACACACTACATTAGTCAAAAGCATTAACCTGGAATGTAAACCTATTGTTTACATCCCAAACATTATAATTATGTTGTCTGGGTGATTGAACATCACACCACTTATATAGTTGTCTTAGTCATTCAAGTGTCACAGCAGACAGTCAGGGAGAGAGGGAATAGAGGTGCTGCAAAACGAGCTGTATGTGGCTTTGGTGGTGGGTGGAGGAATACCTATTTGAAGAATGAGGAAGTAGGCCACTCACAGACGGGCGGCAGGTAGCCTAATGGTTAAGAGCGTTTGGCCAGTAACCGAAAGGACGCGGGTTCGAATCCCCAATCTGACTAGGTGAACAATCTGTTGATGTGCCCTTGAGCAAGGCACTTAACCCTAATTGCTCGTGTAAGTCGCTCTGGATAAGAGCGTCTGCTAAATGTAGAAAACGTATGTAAATGCAGTATAATGGAGACAAACAACTCCTCCTATCGCTACAGAGCAATTTACCAGGGTTTTTGTGTGTCATTTTCAATGAACTGTCAAATCGTGGGAGTCTGTGTAGATGCTATGCTAGGTGTTGATTCTTCCCTCCATAAAGCTTTGTTGTTTTCTCAGCCCTTGCGCCCCACTCTGAGAGCTACTCAGAGATATCTGCGTTCCAAAGGCACCCTATTCCCTACATAGTGCACTACTTTTAACAGAACCCAATGGGCCCTGGTCAAAAGTAGTGCACTAAGTAGCTAACTGCTCAGGCCTCTGTGTCTGTCCAGACAATGAAGAATTCTGCCCATTCAAAAGCCTTAGAAAACCTGGAAAAACTGCTGGGTAACCTGATGCTGGAGTTTAGTGTCTGGCTATTCTCTATAGTGTACTACTTTTGACCAAAGCCCTATGTACCCTGCTCAAAAGTAGTGCACTAAGTAGGGAATAGGGTGGCCTTTGGGATGCAGCATGTGTCCCCTCCAAGTTGTCTGTCCCAGTAGGACAGAGGAGAGCAGTGTATGGAGAAGTGGTGCCACAGTGTAGCACAGACAGGATGGCCTTTATGACATTAGAAGAATACATCAGTGGAACGTTCTCAGTCTAGGACTGCCTGATGAAGACATATAGACTTGTGAATGCTAAACTATGTTTGTGAAAAAAGTGTATTTGTCTCGTTTAAAAACATGTATTTTCCTTGATCTGTGTACTCAGACTAGGCTGTAGATTTATTTATTGAACCTTTATTTTATCAGGGAGTCATACTGAGACCATAAATTACAGAAAATACACACATCAAAATATAAATAAAAAAAGCAAGCAGAAAGAAAAACACTGTCATAAAAAACTAACACATTCATCAGTAATAAGGTCCTCAATCAGCTTTCTGAATTGCCCTATAGGCACCAGAACATCAAATGTAAGAACAGTTTGAAGATTGTTCCACAAATAAGGTGCAAGAAAACAAAAGCTGATTTACCTAACTCAGTAGAGACCAACGGAATTTCCAGTGTTAACCATCCCTGAGACCGGGTGTGGTAACTCGTATGTCTAAAGTTTAGTAATGATGTTAGGTACAGTGGGACTTTTTGTAAAAGGGCTTTATAAATGAAAACATAGCAATGTATTAACCTACATGACATCAAAGAGGGCCAACCAACTTTCTGGTAGAGAATGCATGATATACCATCCAAGCTTTTACAGACTCCAAAACAATCTTTACAAAATATTCTCAGTTTAGGGAAGCCTGATGAAGACATTACAGGGGGGAATAAAGTGGTAATAACATTGTAATAATACCATGGTAACAAGTTACTCACAATGCTCCATAATATTCTGACTTTTAATAACCAATACCCTGTTGACTTACAGGGGAGGTGAGTATGGACAAGATTAACTCTATCAAAGACAGTAAGAAGATGGGCATGTTTAAGCAGACAGAAGGTTGCTCAAGTAAGTACACCACTGACACACACACACGCACCCACACACACACACACACAATACAGTAGGTGTGATAGTGTATGACTGAACAGAAACATACAAATAAACCTTACTGTGTAGACGTATTAATGTAAAACAATCTTTCATCTCAATTTTCATTCAAACAGGAAGTTCTGGACAACTGCTGGAGGCTGGGAGATATCTGATGATGTTGATGACAGCTGCAGCCTACATCCTATACTCTCTGATCCAGCATTAGTTTATACTTTAGATCTAGACTTGCATCCCAAATGGCACCCTATTCCCCAAATAGTGCACTACTTCTGACCAGAGACCTGGGCTTTGGTCAAAAGAAGTGCACTATATAGGGAATAGGGTGCCATTTGGGCATACGCCTAAACCTCACATTGAATCAACACTGGAACTGTCAAATATTTCTATTTTCTAAACTGCAATTAAGTCTATCTTTTGATTATCTTTTTGTCATTGATCTGAATGGTGTGGGTTTGAATTTGCTCTTGAAGCAAGCATTTTTTTGTTTATTCGTTTTTTATCCTTGTAAATATTCCAAGTTTGGGAAAATATGACTGAGTATACTGTTTCAGGCCAATATCCAGAACATCAAAGCAAACATAATAGAGCAACAATTGTTCATTGTCCTTCCCTGTCCAATTACTGTATCAAAAATGCAATTTGAAGGAAAGAGATGCTGTAAATGTTTGTAAATGTGTCCCATTGTATATATGCATTTTTTCTCATGCATGAATGTATTACATTGCCACTTTCCCATTTAAGGTGAATTTCCAAGTCTTATATATAAACTCAGCAAAAAAATAAACGTCCCTTTTTCAGGACCCTGTCTTTCAAAGATAATTCGTAAAAATCCAAATAACTTCACAGATCTTCATTGTAAAGGGATTAAACACTGTTTCCCATGCTTGTTCAATTAACAATAAACATTTAATGAACATGCACCTGTGGAACGGTCGTTAAGACACTAACAGCTTACAGACGGTAGGCAATTAAGGTCACAGTTATGAAAACTTAGGACACTAAAGAGGCCTTTCTACTGACTCAAAAGAAAGATGCCCAGGGTCCCTGCTCATCTGCGTGAACGTGCCTTGCATGCTGCAAGGAGGCATGAGGACTGCAGATGTGGCCAGGGCAATAAATTGCAATATCCGTACTGTGAGACGCCTAAGACAGCGCTACAGGGAGACAGGATGGACAGCTGATCGTCCTCGCAGTGGCAGACCACGTGTAACAACACCTGCACAGGATCGGTACATCCGAACATCACACCTGCGGGACAGGTACAGGATGGCAACAACAACTGCCCGAGTTACACCAGGAATGCACAATCACTCCATCAGTGCTCAGACTGTCCACAATAGGCTGAGAGATGCTGGACTGAGGGCTTGTAGGCCTGTTGGTAGGCAGGTCCTCACCAGACATCACCAGCAACAACGTCGTCTATGGGCACAAACCCACCGTCGCTGGACCAGACAGGACTGGCAAAAAGTGCTCTTCACTGACGAGTCGCGGTTTTGTCCCACCAGGGGTGATGGTCGGATTTGCGTTTATCGTCGAAGGAATGAGCGTTACACCGAGGCCTGTACTCTGGAGCGAGATCGATTTGGAGGTGGAGGGTCCGTCATGGTCTGGGGCCGTGTGTCACAGCATCATCGGACTGAGCTTGTTGTCATTGCAGGCAATCTCAACGCTGTGTGTTACAGGGAAGACGTCCTCCTCCCTCATGTGGTACCCTTCCTGCAGGCTCATCCTGACATGACCCTCCTGCATGACAATGCCACCAGCCATACTGCTCGTTCTGTGCGTGATTTCCTGGAAGACAGGAATGTCAGTGTTCTGCCATGGCCAGCGAAGAGCCCGGATCTCAATCCCATTGAGCACGTCTGGGACCTGTTGGATCGCACTTGCAGGTGCCTTGGTGGAAGAGTGAGGTAACATCTCACAGCAAAACTGGCAAATCTGGTGCAGTCCATGAGGAGGAGATGCACTGCAGTACTTAATGCAGCTGGTGGCCACACCAGATACTGACTGTTACTTTTGATTTTGACCCCCCCTTTGTTCAGGGACACATTATTCAATTTCTGTTAGTCACATGTCTGTGGAACTTGTTCAGTTTATGTCTCAGTTGTTGAATCTTGTTATGTTCATACAAATATTTACACATGTTAAGTTTGCTGAAAATAAACGCAGTTGACAGTGAGAGGACGTTTCTTTTTTTGCTGTTTATGTTTTTATTGAGTAACCATAAAAATAATATGTGATGATGAACAAAATATATTTGGATAAATACGGATTATTGAAAACGTGTATTTCATGAAATCTCTATAGGCCGTTTGCTCCTATGCAGGGGTGTAGGCTACATATACATGTTGTTGTTTAGTTGATCCACTGTGTTTTGAATGAAAGGGGGGCGAGTCTCATCTCTGTGTGGTTACTGGAAGAAGCTCGTGTCACGTGACCAGAAACGTCAACGATTCAATGGCAGCCTACTGTTTTGTAAATTAACACAAGGAACAGCTGTATAAAATACTGTTTTTAACGACAGAATCACATTTCTAAGGTAAATTTACAATTTAACGTTATCTTATTAAGCCGACAAGGTGTTAATACACTTTCTAGATGGGGTTCAGTTGCCCGATGCAAGAAAGCAATGAATGGAGAATATCGCGTGTGGTTGTAATGTGGTAGACGCTTGTGTGCTACATGCTACTCACGTAGCCCCATAAGGCTTGTCTAGCTAGCTAGATAGGCAAAGCCCACGCCTGGTTTTGGTGAAAAGGCGATGTCTAATGTGTTACCTACTACAGCTATGAACAAAGTGTGACTCATACTCTAATGAAATATATACAATATTGGCTAAGACATTTGCATTATTTTGCTCAAAGTAACTTTCCCATTGAAGACCCCCACAGCAGACTGATGGAATGCCACACCTACCCCAACTGCGACACAATAACTGCATTGAATTGATTAACACAATTATGCAATTTGGAATCATTCAATTAGTAATTGAAGTAGCTAACTAGTTTCCCCCCACTTGTTGCCAGCACTCATCCGTTAAAGCGAACCTCCTAAATAATTGTTTTCAAATGGTAAATAACATCGCATGTAGGGTTCAGCCAATCCGTGAGTTCTGCGGTGCTTTTGTTGAGGCGATTGGATATGCCCATACTTGCATCGATGAATAAAACTCCACCATCAATAATATGGGATGATTATATTCCTTTAACAGCCTGAAATGAAACCATTGATATTATCCATTATACATCTTACAGTATGTCAAATCTTTCTAAATCAGGATCTCACAAAATGCCTCTTTGTAGATGTGTTCCTTATGCATGATCAACGTATATAAAGGCAGCATTCAGGCCTACGGGTAATGGATTAGTTTGCAATTGCAGCAAAGATAAGAATCATAATCTGTCAATATTTAACCCTGGTTTGTCTGAGTCAGCAAGGTTAAAGATCCAGGTGCAAACTAAGACTTTGAGCTCCACGTTAATAGGCTATTTGTCTTCATAGATGGCTGAAGACAACATGGCCTCAGGTAATCGCGTTATTAATACTTTGAGTTCATAATAATGAGTAACATATCTGTTTAGTTTGTCCGGTATGTTAAACAAAGCGTTTATGTTACTATTCTTTATCATTTTGTAGGAGGTCGATTCTAGTTTAGGCTATACATGGTCCACAATGTAACGAAACAGGCAGGGATTGCGTGCGAACCCGCAACCTTCTGGCCCGTAGCCCCACGGAAATCAACTGTGCCACAAACGCATGCTCCAGTGGTAGAGTCGATATCCGTGCTTATAAACCAGGGTCGCTACAATTGTATTACACTACTGAGCATAATCTAGGTTTGAGGGAGCATGTTTAGCCATGTTTTGCAGGTTCAGTCACTCTATCGTGGTTTAAACCCCTGCATCTGTGGAGTAAAACTGACTGAGACAGATGAACTAACTCTACTCAACAGGGGAGGCAGGAGCATACTGTACCTTTGGATTTTCCCATTGTTGGGCTGCTGTTCAGTTTAATTTGTTATGGCTTTACCACCTGTATATCTCTCCCTAGACGCTGCCATGTCTCCAAAGATCACGTTGGAGCTGCTGCGACAGCTACGGCAAGCCATGAGGAACACCAAATACATCGCTGAGACCCATCCAGGCTTACATTGTCCCCTCTGGAGACGCACACCAGGTACTGAACACACACACAAGGTCACGCACACACACGGTCTCACGCACACGCAAGAACACACACATGTACACACAATTACTAATT